>NW_018023619.1:0-1304 GCF_002006095.1 Pseudomyrmex gracilis | reverse complement strand
GTGTCGAATCGTACGGTGTCGAATAAATCTGTGTCCAATAATTTGGTGTCGAATCGATCGGTGTCGAATCGTACTGTGGTCAAACGGAACACGCCCCTTGGCTTTGACAAGAGCCGGTTTGTATAATTAGATGTGCCGGATTTCTCCGTCGGGTTCTGCAATGCCGTGATCGATCTCGTCTGCTGCGGGAGTGAGCTCTCCTGGTATTGGGCGATCGATGTCTGGAACGGCTTCTTTTTCTATGCAGCCGTTTCTTCTCCGGTTTGCACTGCGGGATGATCTCGCCGGTGATCTCGGTCTGTACGGCTGTAGAAATAGTTTTCCGTGGCAATCGTTCCCATTCACTGTCGCTCGACTGCGTGGACTGATCCTTATATACCAGTCGCTTTCCCTGCACCCCTCTATGTACGCGAAGTGGGGGAAGTGTCTGCGTCACCTTGTGAACCCTTTGGCGTGGAGGAGAAGGTATTGGTGAGATGAGCGGTGGAAGAACCAGGCTGTCTCTAGGCGACGTGTATCTCCGGACCCTGATGTCCCACTGTGCCAGCAGGGCTCTAGGAGGCCGCGTTCGTCGAGGCGAGGGTATGTTGTGAGGTCGGAGTATCCACGGCCGAAACGACTCTTCTATTGGTCCAGTGGATTTCGCTTTCTGATTGGTCGCCTCTGGTTCTGCTACTCCAAATGGTTCCGAAATGAAGACCGCTCTGAGGTGTACCCCTGGGGATCGTGGAGGCGTTGGTCTGGTTATCTGGACCGCTGGAGCGTAGCTGGGTGCTTCTGGATTAATGCTGCTCGTCTTCTGCTTCGGTGCTGCTTATTGTACGGCGATAGATATGCGCCGAGCGGGTCCATATATGTAGACGCCGCGGCAATAGGTACTTCCGCGCGACACTCGCGGTCATGCGCCACGTAGCGGCGGCGCGCGAATTGCGCGTCCTGCCGTACGTAACTTAATTTTTTGGTGGTGATCTTTCTGACCACCACAGGTACTTTTGGTGCTAATAATAAATTCAATAGTGGCACTTTGTGAGCAACAAATTAGAAAGAAATTCTTACGTTATGGTTAGGTTATAATATTGTCGTTATACAGGCATTGTAACGCTAATTTAATTCTTCGTTTTACGGAACATCAATTTAAAAAAAAAATACTTACTTTTGCAAGTTACAACAGCGGGAATAGCATAGTTTGTGAGCAACAAATAAGCAACAAATGTTTACGTCATTGTTACTTATAATTTGTCGCTATAGGGATGTTGTAACGCTAACTTAAACTTCCGTTTGCGGAACATCAATTTAAAAAAAAA
>NW_018023618.1:0-11122 GCF_002006095.1 Pseudomyrmex gracilis | reverse complement strand
AAAGTAATTCTGTGTGAGTTTTCTACTTTTTATTGTATTACCCGATAAACAAAATTCTGCATAATTATATAAATATGCATTGATTTTGGCTCAACATAATAAGCATAAACGTGTAATCTACGTATAAATTATGTCTAATATTTGTATAATTATGCATAATTTTTCTGGGCTAAAATTCATGCATATTTTTAGCATATAATTGTGCATAATATTATGTATAATCTATTATGTCTAATTATGTATAATCTAATCCGGGTACGATTCTTGAAATAAAAATCTTTAAATATATACGGCCTGAAATATATTAATAAATATATTATATATAATTTTCAGATGTNGTCGGCAAACGATTTCCAGGTGCAACCGAGGATGACATTGCTGCACCAATAAAAACTTGGTTAGCGCACGCCAAAGAACGTGCACATCGTGCACAGAATCAAAATAGAGCAAATTAAAAAACTCGTTGCCGTGTTTTGTTTGATTTCAAAAGAAAAATTGAAAAGGAAAATGGTGCTCTTTATATTTTATTAAACTTTTTGAAGCATTTTCTATTGATTGCAATAGCAAAATGCAATATTTGTTAAAAAAATAAATATATCTGTTATTATATTCTAACAAAAGAAATTTANTTTTTTAGTGTAAAAGAAATGTAGTTAAAAAGAAATGTAAGTTAAAAAGAAATGTACTCTGTAGACAAATCTTCGTTATAAAAAAAATAATTCTTTGCTAAAAATATATACAGAGTGTAATCACAAAAATTGGGAAACACTAGCATATTTCGAAAAGTATGAGTCTTATCAAAAACTGTCTCATACAAAAGTTGTAGGGATTTAAGATACATATCACATAAACTTAGCATGATCATGAATGGCCTTTTAATATCACGTAAAATCACTTCGAAATTTTTAAATAGGAATTTTGTATTGCGTATTGTTGTAGTTTATTTCAAGACCTTTCCAAANCACTAACAATAATGTAATTAAATATTTTTTTGTTTAGGACTTTTCGAGTTAAAAAACAAATATTATAGTATTTTGTCATANAATACCAAGTATCTTGTAATATATGCTGTTTTCGAAAATCTTACCTTAACACTTTTATGCATAGAACAATAAGATGAATTAATTGATATAAAGAAAACCCAAGTTGCTTTAAAAAAAATATGCTGTTCTGTGTTGAAAATTATAGTTTTTTTTAAAGCAGTTTGTGTTTTCCTTATACCAATTGATTCATCTTATTATGCTATGCATAAAAGTATTAAAATAAGATTTTTGAAAACTGAGTATTTTGCAAGATATTTGGTATTTTCTGTCAAAAAATATAACATTAATGTTTAATAACTCGGAAAGTTCTAAATGGAAAAAATTTTTGATTAGAGAGTTTTGGAAAGTTTTTGAAATAAGCTAAGAATATGCAATAAAAAATAAGTTTTTGTTTACAATTTTTAAAATGGTTTTTACGTGACATTGACCAGGCTATTCAAGATCACACTAATGTTGCTATGTGATACGTCTCTTAAAATCCTACAACTATTGTATGAGGCATTTTTTGATAAAACTCATATTTTTCTAAATATTCTAGTGTCCCAACTTTTTTNTTACATCCTGTATACTTAGAAGTACATATACATAAAAGTATATACAGGGTCCGACAATTACTTTAAAATCTCTTGTAGGCAGGTAGAAGGAGTAAAACTGAGTTGAAAAGTCCTGAACCATTTTTTTCTATTACATATAATAAAAGAGTAATTATTGAATAAATCAAGCCAATCAGCGCAGACCTTTAGCCGGGCGCACGTCAGTGAGTCGCGCGGAGCGCTCACACACATCAGGCGCGTGGTTTAATGACGTGCGTTCGGCTAAAGGTCGGCGCTCTGATTGGCTTGATTTATTCAATAATTATTCCTTTATTATATGTAATAGAAAAAAATAGTTCAGAACTTTTTACCTCAGTTTTACTCCTTCTACCTGCCTACGAGAGATTTTAAAATAATTGTCGGACACCTTGTATACTTAAAAGTGTTATACATAATATTATTATATCATACATAAGTTTAATTTTTTTCAAATGTTAACTGAAAAACTGTGTTAATTGGTCCAATGGTTGATATAGCGTGTATACTGATTATTAAACTTTAAATGTTTGCATTAAATCAAGAAAAATATGCTGCAATTATCTATTATTAAAGGCGTATCCTGCACGGTTGAGGGAGGACCCCGGTAATACTTGCGGACTCAGCCGGTTACGTTCGGGAAGCGCACTATCTGCGCTATTGCATCATTTTATCTTTATNGCTTATTAAATGAAAAACAAAGATAGAATGATGCAATAGCGCAAATAGCGCGCTCCACGAATGCAGCCACTGTGACCTAATTAACTTGACCCATATGCTCAGAATATTCTCTGAACATGCTAAGGATATTTTCCGCATATGCTAAGCATATGCTAAGTATATTCTCTATATATACTCAAGTTATTCACCGAATATACCCAGGATGTTCTTCGAATATGCTCAAGATATTTTTTGAATATCTCCAGTATATGCTCAGGACCAGAAAGTAGCGGACATTTGAACATTCGCAGAATATACTGAGTATATCTTAAGATATTTTTCGAATATTCTGAGAATATTATTAATTTCCAAGTCNGATATACTCAGAATATTCTCAGAATATCCAAATGCTATCTGGGTACTTGAGGATTCTTATGTACTTTCTCTTTTTTTTTAATATACGTTCTTAATCCAAGAACGTGTCGTTCTTTTTCTTCTTTTTTTCTCTTTTCATCCAGTGTCCGTTTCCTCGATCCAACCGGAATCTCCTGTTGAGTCCCGTTCTTGACACACGGAATAAGAGATCCCACCGCTACCACCAAAATTTGTTGGGTGTCGAGGGGAGTAGACAGTTTGGTGAAAGAATATCCTTGTTTAAACCTCGAGAGATCCTTTATTGCTATTTCCTTCTTACAATGTACCTTTACACGGCTGTTACTCACTGCGGTAAACTCTCCGACTTGCAGAGCCACACAGTGTGTTAGCAGTCTAATCCCAGTCTCTCCTCTGCTTCATCTGCGAGATCGATTTATAGTAGATCGATCGCGCCGATTCAGCAGGCCCATCGGCCCTAGCAACGGCCGTGCTAGTTANCGGTGCCGGTGTCGACACATGCCGCGTAGCACTTCGGACAATGCGGCGATGTGTCGCACCCTGTGGCAACCAGCAGTTCTTCCTAGAACTGCTGTTTCCCCGCAACCTAACCAGATCATTGAGCAATGACAGTGATGTCTCATCACATTGCTCAATGGCCTTACTCTACTTAATTCTATCTTAAAATTGCTGCACAACAATATATATATATATATACGTATATATATATGTACGTATATATATAGGGTGTTCCAGAATTGCCGTACAATCTCTTGTAGGCAGGTAAAAGAGATAAAACTGAGTCAAAAAGTCTTGAACCATTTTTTTCTATTATTTATAATAAAAAGAGTAATTATTGAGTAAATCAGGCCAATCAGCGCCGACCTTTAGCCAGGTGCACGTTAGTGAGCCGCGCGCTTGGTGTGTGTGAGCGCTCCGCGCGGCTCACTGACGTGCGCCTGGCTAAAGATCAGCGCTGATTGGCCTGATTTACTCAATAATTACTCCTTTTATTATAAGTAACAGAAAAAAATGGTTCAGGACTTTTCGACTCAGTTTTACCCCTTCTACCTGCCTACGAGAAATTGTACGGCAATTCTGGGACATCCTGTATATACAAAATATGCGACTACTATCCAGCGTGTCTTTCATTGACCAGAAATTTTACGTTGTTGAAATAATATTATTTTATCAACAGAGTTCCAAAAGCACATACTTTATAATACGCTTAATAAAAAAAAAAGCTATTGAATAGCTATCACATCAGACTAAATTTTAGTTCAATATAGCTTTCGGTGTAACTGCGTCAAGTTATTTTGCATTAAATATTTTTTATTGTGAAAACAGTTTTACATGGGTTTTTGACTTTTGACCGTCTTATATTATTTTGTAACAATATATAAACATACAAGATTTCCTTGGCGCTACTTTCTGATATCATTTCTTTTGTAGACTAAATTTTATAGAGAAAATGTTTCTACGTCTAATACTATAGTAATACTTTTTTTTAGAAATACGTGTCGCGCGTGTATTTGGCGCCTTTTTTACCTTTTTTGAAAAGGTAATTTTTGGGGGATATTACTCATTTTTGTAGAATATGTGTTAAGAAAAAGTAATTTTCACAGTGCTAGCTTTAAAATTCGCGCTATATAATACTTATTAATGTAACGATAATGCTTCCGGCGCGAAAAAGCCACGTGCTGGATGTTTGCGAACAATGTTGAAAAAGGAGCGGAACAAACTATTCCTTGCGCTGCGGTAGTAAATACATACAATAAGCATACATGTGAGCTTAACGATATTTCGCGCAAATTGTCGTACAATACTGTAACGGAGCCGCCGTGTAACGCGCGGCGTGCCCGGCCTTCCGCCTGCCGGACAGCTCGGTCAGACCAGGATTCGGGTGAAGGGAAGGAAGAGATTGCGACACGCTCGGTTAATTCTGTAATGCAATGATTCTATATTCTTAATGCTCTTGACTATTTACAACGTCTAAACGACGCGGGGCACAGAGCCCTTACAGACTGGCGGTTCGCGGCTGTGATTGGCGCGCGCAAGTTGTCGCGGGCCGGTTTTGGGCGACGCGGTGACTCGGATTCTCATACACTAGAAAGGGAGGGCCGCGAATATATACACCGAGGTGTTTCTGACTACGGGAACGCGTATCCGTGTGTCGGCGTCGGTGGCGCAGTGCGCGGACGCGGAGAGTCACGGCACGACATGGTGCACGCAGTCGGCGGGCCGGGTTTGCTACCCAGTAGCGAGAAATGTTCGGGTGAGCCGTGAGAACGGCTATGGCTGGGCCGTAAGAACGGCCGATGGGACGGTCGGTGTACCTGGGCCAATGCCACGAGCACGGTCGGTACGGGATCCTTCCGAGTCACCACCTCGGAGAGGAAGGATCGGGCTACCCGAGTCAACACCTCGGGAGGAAGGATCGGTGATTCCGAGTCAACACCTCGGAGATCGGAGCAGGTATTCCCCGAGTCAGCAACCTTCGGAAAGGTTTGTCGGTTCCGAGTCAGCATCTCGGAGATCTAGGAGTTGCTTCCGAGTCAACATCTTGAAGAGTAGGACGGGAAAGGAATGGTGCTCTGAGCCGGTTTCGCCCGCTTTATATACGCGGCGGCGGCCCGAGCTCGGTCCGAAAGCTACCGAAAAGTCTCTCTGTCGCGGTAAAGTGCCGTTTGGAGGCAAGGGTCGGTCACTAGTTACTCGAGGAGGACCCGAGACCGTGATGTCCGGTGGAGGAGACGATATAATTGCCGAGTCAGATCCGAGGCTAGCTGTCGACGCCGATAAGTGCCGTTAAGTTCCTCTTAACCCCCGCAACTTCGTGTCGCGTGTTGCTTTTTACCGATCTACCGCTCCGGTGACTCGAATTCCGTTTGTTTAGTGCCGCGGATTCGACACGGAGGTAATCGTGACGAGCGTTACCGTGACATGTCAGGTCGGCGATGAGAACTGTGTAATTTGTCGTGTTGATAACATAGAGTAAAGATCGCTCTTTCTCTCTTTTCTAGAAGAAATTCTTCTAGAAAAAATTTAAAAAATTTTTGTTTATTGAAAATTAAATTATTTTGTGTTATTTAAAAATATTTGTTGTATTTCTGTGACAATAAAAAAAAGAATAATTTTCTGAATTTAATTATATATATATTTTTTTACGATACATTGTTTTATAATGCATTTACATGTCAGAAGTGCTTTATTTTATATCTAGGAAGTGTAAAGTCTACAGCGATAATAAATAATATAGTATATGCATGTTGACAACTAATTTGATAACTGCTGTATTGCTTACAAAGCTGTATTTTATACAAGAGGAAATTTTTTATAGATACCCTGACTTGTGAAGAGGGCAGGTCAAATTATGTGGGACTTACCAAAAAGGCGTACCCACTAAAATTTCTTGATGGTCCGCTATTCCCTTCAATGGAGAAATACCAGGTACGCCCAAGGCATATCTTGCCCGGATCCTCCTGGCTTTATGCAATTATTTGCAGTTTTTTTCTGTTAAAGAGGGCAGAATTGCGGAAACTCTTCGTTTTCTCATCACATCCTCGATGACCTTGTAAAATGAGTGGTTTGGCCCCCTCCAAACCTCTTAAGTTTAGAGGAGGCCTTAACACACCTACAGTGTGTTTTCCAGACACCCATACACGCATTCATCTTTGACTCTTATTGTCCTCTTGGTCATCTTGATCTGCATCCTGGTTGTTGTTGGCGTCTCCTGTATCGGCCCGCTGCCCGTTGAATTTGACGTATCTTTTCGGCTTCTTCTTTGTTTTGCATTACGTATTGTTCTGCATCACGTATTCCGCATATCTTTGAGCTGCTTTCTAGTTGTCTTTACTTTGTAGCATGGCTCGAATGACGAAATCAAAAGACATCTCATCCTTTAGATCCAATCGCAACCGTAGTGTATTGCGCATTTTATCCCATTTCGGACAGTCCTCCCATGTGTGGGATAAAGTATCCTGTGCACGTCCATAATGGGCGCACAGATCAGTTGGCGGTCGTCTTATTCCGTGTAAATAGGTGTTAAAACACCCGTGGCCAGTCAGTAATTAAGTTAGATGGAAGATAAGAACTTTGTGTGACCGATCCAACCATCGATTACACACTAGTGTAATCGCATTTCTACTCGCTCTTCCAGCTTCGTGTTCTTTTAGCATAAGGCAATTCCACGCTATTCTTAAGTCTGTCGTTGCAGTAACGCGTGCCTTGCTTACGTCAAACATTTCTTTAAGTGCTTTTGCTTCTCGGTCACACAGTCGCGTGTAAACCTGCGCCCGAGCTCGCGTCATGAGTTCTAGAAAAGGCATTTGAGTCAGCAATGTAGCTGCATCTTTCGACACAGCTCGGTAAGCCCTTATGACATGTAGTGCAATTATTCTCTGTAGCTGACCCAGAGCTCTAACAGCCTGTTTATTTTTATTACATTCTTTGGCCTATATTGGGGCTCCGTACAATAACACGGAATGCAGGACATTCACATATAGGTGTCTTTTGATTTCTGAAAGTCTTTCCAGGTTTGACATCAATCGAGATAATTCCGCAGTTACATAGCTTTCTTTTATCGCCATGGCTTTAAAGTGCGGAGCAAATGACCAGGTCTCATCCAACTGTATTCCCAGATACGTCATAGCAGTCTTTAAGGTAACCACCACTTTTGTGATAACAACCGGAACCACTTGTGCAGTGCAGCGTTTATTCCAAAAGAACTAAGCTTCAGTTTTGTTTACCACTATTTGCAGATCAAGAGCTGTCACACTGTTGCACACACTTCTCACAGCACTTTTCACGATTTATCGTTTCCGGAACTTCCTGTGAGTTATTATCTTCTGCTACCACCAGTGTATCATCGGCGTAGCACAATATCTGACTGTTCCGATAGCCGACACTTTAGAACCTTGTCGTATGTGAGGTTCTACAGAAGCGGACCGAATACTGACTCCTGCAAAACACCACACGATACTCTGTAATTACACACGTCACCTTCTCGTCGCTAGTACTTGATAAATCGACTGCATATAGTTTTCCATAGTCAGTTGTATATACTGAGGAATTTGCCATGCCTCAAGAGCCTTTGCAATTTCTTGCCAGGGCAAAGTATTGAAAGCATTTCTAATATCTACTCCGACAGCTGCACAAATCTTTTTCTCTTGGGTGTAGGACTTTACGAATTTTCGGAGGGCCGCAATAGCGTTGCACGTTGATCTGTGCCGTCTGAAACCAAATTGCCGCTGCGATAATCCGCCATTTTGTTCTATTGTGTTCTCTATTCTACGGACTATTATACGTTCTAACAATTTGCCATTTTTGTTAAGTAAACATAGCGGCCGATACGATGAAGGCGTTCTAGATGGTTTGTTCGGCTTCTGTATTAGGACCAGCTTAGCGACTTTCTAGATCAACAAAAATCTGCCTTGTTGTAGGCACACGCCAAAACAACGGATAAGTCGGTTGGGGATAGTAGCTGCCATCGCACATATCACACGCGCAAGGATTCCATTAGGTTACAAGGCTGTTTTTTTTTCTGTCAGGGCTTTGATTGCGCTCTTAAGCTCTTTGATTGTTATTATATTCGTTACGAACCAGTTAGGAAAGTCTAATCTTAGTCGTTCAGTTCCCACTCGTTGCGGAAACAATTCTTTTATTACATTGTTTTAGGCTTCTGGATCTAGTAATTCGGTGACAAAAATGATCGATTCTTGCATGCGTTTCATAATTGATCTATAGAGGCTCCTTTAGGGATCCTGATTTAATAACTCCAGTAATACTTTCCAAGCTCGCTGTTTGGATTTAATGATAGCAAACTTCAAATCACGCTGCAAGCTGCGCAATCAAAATCTCAGCATCTGCCTATATATTTTGTTTTCGGAATCAAACCATTTTGCGTCTAGCTTTAATACATCGTCGTCTTAAATCGTCTAGTTCTTTAGTCCACCAATATGTTTGACGTCGATTTAAGTTTTTTTTTATGCGAGGGACAGCCATATTGCATGCTTCTTGTATTAGTTACCAATCTTGCTCTTATCAGCATCACAGCCCAGTAGCTGGGAGGACACCAGTTCCTCGTAATTAGCGCTGCTCGCATCCATATTTATGCGTGTAAGTGACCATCTTAGAAAGGTCAAGCCGTCGTCTGCTCTAACGTTGCTTCTAGTTTTTTAATTTGATTTATTTATATCGAATGTTATACACAGATGATTAGACAGCGTTTCTATATCTTCTCGTACATGGAAAGTGACAAAATTTGTAAGTTGAACGTCACAACGAGATAAATAACAATTACAATTGTTATGTTCTAATTTCATAACTTTTATAAAACCGTATATTACCAGATATAAAATTAACAATATTTATAATGCTGATAAAAGTCGATTTAATCTTAAAATTCGTTTGGATTGAACGTTAGCGTTCAGAGATGAAAAGACAATAAAGGCGTTCTCACAATCTATATCATCAATAACCCATAGTTACACGATAGTTCCAACAATTTCTGCAAGTCAATTGCTTTCACCTTTATTTTTAATGCTACAAAAAATTAACGGAGAAGTTGGACCCAAGGTAAAGGAAACTTTATTTGAGCCTACTAATATTTCTTATACTGCATCCAAATCTGGCAAGCTCACATTACAACACTTCTAAATGTGGCTGACAAAATCCTGGCCCTAAAAGTCTTTTGTTGCTTGATTCTTGGAGTGGCTACTGTCCTTCGACCTTTCAAGAAGTTATACCGACTAGCAAAGAGGTACAACATTTATGATACCTAAAGGAACAACTGCTTTTATACAAAGCTCGATGTATTTGAGCTCCGTGGTTGGAAAAATTTTATAAGAACTTTTCAGATCGCATATATAATTATGATATTAATTTATATATATAATTATATAATTATGATATTGTTGCGCTCACGGCAGCGTTTAATCGCGTCACCGCCGAGTTACTACGCTCCGCGGAAAGAAAAGATAACACCGCGTATAACACACTTAAGTTTTATTAGAGAACGCGTTACAAAAGACCACGGAAAACGTAAAGAAATTTCGAGAGACGATGATCCAGCCTGTCGACAATTCCGAATCCGGCGGCTCACTCTTCTTTGAACCTCGCCGTAAACAACTCCGTTGCTACCCGAACAAAAGCCTCCAGAGCGATCGATCGTTCTACGAACATCTTCTTATACCGTGTGGACGACACGTGCCGCATCTCGCAACACTGCCCCCTCTCTCTTCTAGATCATCGTCCCGATGATCCAACAGAAGAAGTCAACCTTCCCGCTCTCTTCTAGACTGCTGTCNCAGAATACATGAGCCAGTTGACCGAAGAAACTCTTGACCGAGAATCTTCTCTGGAGCAATTTCGTCCACAAAATTCTTCCGACTTCGGACAAGGGGGGGGGAAACTCACGTAGACCCATTGTCCGAAAGGACACCCCAGATCCCCGCCTCGGCATTTGCCCCAAGACCCACGGAAAACCACGCTCAAAACCGTGAGTAAGGCGGACTTCTAGCACGGCGTTCAAAACACGAAGATCTCGCGACGACTCGATGCGAAGCAAAAATCCCCCGACGTCCAACGACAAAACGGAAAGATTCAAAGTAGCAACAGAGTAAACGCTGGAATTAAAGAAAAGAAAACGAGTAACTAAGCTCAATTATCATAACAACAAAAACAAATATCCGTAACATCTTAAACAAAAAAAAACAAACACTCACTAATTCTCACAAAGCTCCGACGTGTGTTCCCACCTCTCGAAAAACGAAGCCAGCCTATCAGCGTGTACGACCCTATTCCTGTGTCTATCTGAGCGACGAATACAATATACTACGTCACTTAATTTCTTAACACCTACGTAAGGCCCTTCCCAATTCTTCTGCAACTTAGGAGCTTTTCCTTTGCTCCTGCGAGGATTAAAGAACCAGACTTTCTGCCCAACGTCAAAAAGAACGTGTCTAGCTTTTAAATCGTATCGCATTTTTGCTTTGTTTGACTTTATCTCTAAACGCTCCCTAACATTCTGATGAACCTCCTCCAATTTCGACTCTAACTCACGAATATAATCTTCTGAAGAACCTGAACAATAGTTCGGCGGAGAGCCCCATAACAAATCTAATGGCAGACGNAAATCACGCCCGAAATACAATTCAGCAGGAGTAACCCCCGTAGCTTCATGCTTAGAAGATCTGTAAGCAAAAAGAAACATCGAAACCCAACGATCCCAATTCCTTTGATTTTCGTCAACGAACTTAGACAAATACTGCAAAATCGTCGGATGCTGTCTTTCAACCTGTCCATCAGACTGTGGATAAGGAGCAGTAGTCCTTGTCTTCTTTATTCCTAACAACCACGACAATTCCTGAAAAAGTCGAGATTCAAAATTCTTACCCTGATCCGTATGTAATTCCAACGGAACCCCATATCTAGAAACTATCTGATTGACAAAAACCTCCGCCACAGTCGACGCCCTAA
>NW_018023617.1:15391-16782 GCF_002006095.1 Pseudomyrmex gracilis | reverse complement strand
ATAAAGACTGTAGTCGAGCATGAAGTAACTTTCACTACACGGTGCAAAAATTGTGAATATACAAATACAGTTATATCCAATAATATTGTAATCTCAATCCCTGTCATTAATTTAGAGAAAAAAAGTTATGATCTTAACGATTTATTAAATGTTACCTTTTCTCATTGGTGTGAATCAATCAACGATTTATGTAACACTTGTAAAAAGAATGATAAAATATGTAAAAGAGAATTAACATTGACAAAAGAAATACTTATCAATCATTTTCTATTATTTTCAGAAGATGGTAAAGTAATATTAGCAAAAAATCTAAATATACGTGCTGTACCAACGACTAAAGTGTCAATAAGTGGACAGCTATACAAAGTAATGAATGCCATATTTAATAATGGGCTGTGTATTGAAAACAATCATTATACAAGTATGTGTAGAGAAGAATAATCTAGCTGGCTTGGAATTGATGATACGCAAATTAAAAAATACTACTGACCAAAAAATGCAAAAAATGTTTATATTCTTTTCTTGAAAAAAATAAATAAATAAATGTGTTACAATTATTCAGATTAAATTACTATTCTCGAAAAACGTAACTTTAAAAAAAAGGTAAAAACAAGCGNCAAGTAAACGCACAGCACGTATTGTATTTAATTTATTTAAATACTACAAAAACATTCTTTCTCTATAAAACCTGTTTTACAAAATAGAGAATGTGTGAAAAATACTACAAAAACATTCTTTCTTTATAAAACCTGTTTTACAAAATAGAGAATGTGTGATATCTCAAAAAACTTACCATTTCAAAAAAAGGTTAGAAAGGCGCCAAGTACACGCACAACACACGTACTGTATTTAAATTGAATTGAATTAAATTATAAACTTAACTCAAACTGTTCTTCATATTTATATATAAGTTTTAGTTACTTTAGTTTACTATAAAATAAATGTGTTACAATTGTTGAGATTAAATTTAGTTTAGTTTACTATTCTTGAAAAACTTACCTTTTAAAAAAAGGTAAAAATAGGCGCCAAGTACACGCACAACACGTATTGTATTAAATAATAATTATATAAATATTACAAAACATTCTTTCCCTAAAAACCTGTTTTACAAAAGAAGTGATATCAAAAAATAGCACCAAGTAAACTTTTGTACGTTATTTTTTTTATTTACTAAAACTTCTTTCTCTATCAAATCTGTTTTACAAAATAGAGAATGTATGATACTACAAAAATTTCTTTTTCTACAAAACTGATTTATAAAACAGTGATATCAAAAAGTAATATCAAGTAAACTGTTGTATGTACATTACTGTTGGAAAATATGTACATTACTGCATTATTGGAAAATAATATAAAACAATAGAAAATATGAAATAATTTGTCGTTTACTA
>NW_018023617.1:10538-14511 GCF_002006095.1 Pseudomyrmex gracilis | reverse complement strand
AATCGTACGGTGTCGAATAATTTGGTGTCGAATAAATCTGTGTCGAATCGAGCGGTGTCGAATCGTACTGTGGTCAATAGAGTGTCACCCCTTCTTTCTCTATAAAATCTGTTTTACAAAATAGAGAATGTATGATACTACAAAAATTTCTTTTTCTACAAAACTGATTTATAAAACAGTGATATTAAAAAGTAATATCAAGTAAACTGTTGTATGTACTGTTGGAAAATATGTACATTACTGCATTATTGGAAAATAATATAAAACAATAGAAAATATAAAATATAATTTGTCGTTTACTATATACTACAAAATTCTTTTTTTACAAAAAAATTTATAAAAAAGATGATATAACAATAATAAACCTATGTAGAATTTATAGATCACGTTTTCTATCCAAAGTAGGTACTTCGTGTAATGAATCTTACTATGCTTGAAACGTCAAAACTTAATGTGAAACTGTACACTTATACATACAAAATCTTACTTCATATTCTAAGCAATCAGAATAAACTTTGTCTGTCGTAAAATTTCGAAATCTATATGAAGTTTTGATTTTTATTCCTAAACACCCTATGGTACATAGCTATCTACTTCGAAACGTTTCTATCACGGAAAACAGTTTTGTACAGCAAAGAAAGAATTTGTTGGGTCTACCACATATTTGTTAAAGAAACTAATTCTAAGTAGATTCAGCAAAACTTTATTTTCCGTGATTATTTATTTGTTAGAGAAACTAACAAGTAGTTCAACAAAACTTTATTTTCCGTGATTATTTAAAAACTATGTACTTTGATGTTTTCATCACTCATTCAAAAATGTTGAAAGAAAGAATTTTCTGGNAATTTTCTGGCCTGATAAATTTTTGTTACGTTATAGTGAAACTAACAAGTAGACCCTGGAGTTTTGTTTTCCGTAAAAAACAAACAAAAAAAAAGAAAAAGTTTTTTCAAAATAAAAAAAAAGAAAAAGTTTTTTCAAAATAAAAAATATTTAATTTTTTATTAATTATATTATTTTTTATTATTTAATTTTTTATTTTGTAAAACAAGTTTTATAAAGAAAGAATGTTTTTGTAGTATTTTTCACACATTCTCTATTTTGTAAAACAGGTTTTATAGAGAAAGAATGTTTTTGTAGTATTTACATAAATTAAATACAATACGTGCTGTGCGTTTACTTGTCGCTTGTTTTTACTTTTTTTTTAAAGTTACGTTTTTCGAGAATAGTAATTTAATCTGAATAATTGTAACACATTTATTTATTTATTTTTTTCAAGAAAAGAATATAAACATTTTTTGCATTTTTTGGTCAGTAGTATTTTTTAATTTGCGTATCATCAATTCCAAGCCAGCTAGATTATTCTTCTCTACACATACTTGTATAATGATTGTTTTCAATACACAGCCCATTATTAAATATGGCATTCATTACTTTGTATAGCTGTCCACTTATTGACACTTTAGTCGTTGGTACAGCACGTATATTTAGATTTTTTGCTAATATTACTTTACCATCTTCTGAAAATAATAGAAAATGATTGATAAGTATTTCTTTTGTCAATGTTAATTCTCTTTTACATATTTTATCATTCTTTTTACAAGTGTTACATAAATCGTTGATTGATTCACACCAATGAGAAAAGGTAACATTTAATAAATCGTTAAGATCATAACTTTTTTTCTCTAAATTAATGACAGGGATTGAGATTACAATATTATTGGATATAACTGTATTTGTATATTCACAATTTTTGCACCGTGTAGTGAAAGTTACTTCATGCTCGACTACAGTCTTTATAAAATCAAATTTTGCGCAAAGAGCTAAAAGAAATTCAAATGCATCACGTTTTACATTTTTCAAAAAGTTATCTCCTAGATATTGTCGTATTCTATATGTATTTAAGTTCGGCATTCCATTTTCATATTGATGCATTAATACAAATAGAATTTTTTCTTTATCATAATTAAATATTTGTTTTCTAATGATACTTAAGTGCAAAAGACATTGCAATATCGCATTTGCATAGGATGAAACTTTATTTGTGTTTTGGAAACCACAAATAATCCAATCCGTACTTTTTTGAACATTTTGATGTGGTTCTTGTACAGAACTAAATTCTTTTGATGAAGTCCATCGATTATTATCTTTAACCTTACGAATCTTTTGGTTTGAAACACGAATCATTTCTGCTTCAGGTTTATGTAATTTTTTTAACCTATTGTACTCAATAATAGCTTCTTCACTAGCTTTTACAGATGAAGCATCATAATTAATTAAATACAGTCCTTCTAAAGATGTTACTCGAGACAATGCAACATAAATTTGACCAGGACTGAATACAGAATTACCTACATCCATAATAGCGTTCTGCAAACTCAATCCTTGGCTTTTGTGAATAGTAATTCCATAACTCAGACACAATGGAAATTGTTTTCTAATGACATATATTTCTTCCATGACGGGAAATTTGACACATATTCTTTCAATTAAAAATTCTTCTTCACCTGACGGCAAAAGAAGATTTATTTTTTCTATATTATTATTCCATACATTTTTAACAACGGAAATCACTTTACCTATTGTACCGTTTACAAGGCCTTTGCTAGCATCGATGTTACGTCTTATCATAACTTTTGCTCCAATTTTAATAATAATTTTTTTCGCAAGTCCAGCTGTTCTTGAAGTATCATCTTCATGACTTAACAATGTTTTTACAATCTTTCTTTCTACAAAGCAATTACACTTTATTTTATTTTCTGCAAGTAATACTAAATTCTTCAGAAGTAATTCGATTTAGCATTGCCGCATTAAGAACGTCACACATGTGACAAGTAGGTAGTAAACATACGGTATCTGCCAAAACATCACTAATAAAATTACATAATTCGTTTAATCTAGATTCCATAGATACACCTTTAAACGATAATTTTCTGGTTTGGAGGATTTTACAATCAGACTGAGTCACTAATCCAATACGAATTCTTGATAGTAACTCACAGTAAGTTTCATCTCCTTGGTGCCGCATATTGATTGTTAATTCATCGTAGTCAAACAATCTAGTCCACAAATTAGTGGCCTCCAATGAATCAAGATATTTATCAATTTTTTTCTTTGATAAGCTCACAAAAACAAAATCATTGTTTACTGGAGGTAATTGAAGCAAATCTCCAAATAGAAGAATGTGTTTTCCACCGAACCAACCGTCATCAGTATCAGTAGTGTCGAATATTTGACACAATCGAAGATGTATGTACATTAAAGTCAAATTAGATATCATCGACACTTCCTCAATTATAATCAGAATAACATCTTCGAGATCTGCTCGTAAAACTTTTAATACATGATCAGATAATTGTTTATATTTACGAATAAAACCGTGTTCAACAGGCAATTGAAGTAGTCTATGAACTGTTAAACCGTTTACGTTAAACGCTGCAATGCCAGTAGGAGCTGCTATAGCAGTATCTTTTTTAAAATTTTGTTTTATCCAGCATTTAATAGTTTTAATTAAGAAACTTTTTCCTGTACCACCTTCTCCGCTAACGTATAATCGTAATGGTGATTTATCCGATTTTACAGCTGTAACGACTGTATCAAACACACGTTTTTGATCTAGATTTAATTTTGCTATCATATCACATACATCAACATCTTTATCTATTTTCTCACCAAGATCTTTGAAATCTTGCATTGCTTCACCAGCTTCTATATTTTGAATACCTATTGGATTTTCTGGATCATCTTGCAAAATATTCTGTTTGTTTAATTCGTTGTCTAAATATTTCTGAACTAACTGTTTTGCAGTTTCAAATGCTTTTTGCAATTCCTCTATTTTTTCATGATATTGTAATGCTTCTAGAAGATGTAATTTTATTTTGTGAAATGATTCTGTATAATTATCACATCCGTTTTTAAGATCTTCTAATTTTCGCCATGGTTTAAACATGAGTAATAATGAAAAGAAATAATT
>NW_018023617.1:0-5519 GCF_002006095.1 Pseudomyrmex gracilis | reverse complement strand
AATTTCTTAGCAAGTATAGCCAAGAACTGTTGCGTGCAGCTGTTGCACCCAACAATAAAAAACATTGTGAATATGTACTACCAAATAATAAACAAAATAAAGAAATATTTAAATAAAATTCTGNCAATGTATATAAATCTAGGTTTATCAAGAAGAAAATATGAATTGCTTNGAACTTATAATGAACGCTTATTCGGAAATAAACTNTATCCTCCTTACGAAAAGATTCAGGCTGCTAAAAAAAATGTTATCCTCTAAATACAACTGTAACTAAAAATGGTGCTAAACTCGAAATGCAATCTCTGCTAGACCATACTACATCTCAAATCATTAAATTTATACCTAATCGAGATTTATTCGACATAGGCACTGAAGAGTTGATTTTACATAGAAAGTGGGAAATGGATAGAGCTTCTGACCAACAAAATTTTAAACAAAAGTGGTCAACAAATAACGATACCGACAGTACTAAAATTATGTCTGACAGTACAGTGTTTATAATATGTTATGTACCGTTATTGTTTGACAGACAGTCACGATAGTAGTCGTGTTTTATGGCAAAATGATAGACCATCATCTGTAAGATTTTGCAGACCACTTGAATTTAAATTTGCAAAAGAAATACCATCCAACATTTTAGAGGATTACAATTTTTTACATGCATAAAATTAATAACCTGCAGCCTTCAGTAGAAAACTCCGTTAAATCATTCAAAGTTACTCATACTTTATATTGTACTATGATTGATGGAAAATGTAATATGTAACGTGTTGACAGACCAGAAATTGACGACATCTTGTAATATTTGTGGAGTAAGTCCAAAACATATGAATGATTTACAATATATAAAAGAGCTAAAAATTAACAAAGAACATTACAAGTTTGATTTATCCACTCTTCATTGTTGGATACAATTTATGGAATGTTTATTGCACGTTTGATATAACTTAAATTTTAAAGAAAGTTGTGCTAGAGGATATATAAAATTTTTACAACAAAATAGAAAAAAATAAATTCAAGATGATTTAAAATCNCAATTATCTATATCAGTTAATGTTGTGAAACACGGATACGGTACCACCAATGATGGTAATACTGCTAGCCGATTTTTTTCGAATCCTGCAATTATTTCCAATGTACTGTGACGTGACACTTTTTGTGTCCGTCACAAGGATGCATTTCCGGCCGGTACAGGAGGCGGTGAGCTCGCATTTCCCCACTATTTGAGGGAGAGTAGCTCATTAGATTGCGTAGCGAAGTCGAATGCGATTACTTTGGGTTTGCGTTATATTTTGCGTATTGTAATATGCCGCTAGACGCGGCTATTTTGTAAGTTATTTTCAACGTGAGGAGAGCCACACACGGTACGTGACCAGCAGGTAGAGAAGATAGAAAAAGATAGCGATACAGGGGCGTAAAGGCCTTATAGACGCAAGGCGCTCAGCGACCATGATGACGACGGGACCAAAAACGGGAGACGTCGACACTCCGACTTCACTAAAAACCAAAGCGGAGATCCCTGTGGAGTTTTCGACCCCGTGGTGCCGGAAGCTGAGCCCGAATAAACTCAGCAATCTGAGAAGTTGAAGCCGAACGAGTCAATGCGGCCAGAAAAGAACCCGCGTCAATGAGTTGCCGATACGCACGTGGCCGCCGTCAATCTAAGCGCCGCGAAAGAAGAATATGATTGGCTCATGAGACAGAGCGAAGAACAGCGCACGGTGAGGAGATGCAATTGCCGTTGCAGCGAAGATCATTGTTGCGCGTACCGTCAACCTCGCGAGTTCATCGTCTCTCACGCCATCGTCGCTCTCGTGATGTCGAGGATAAGGCTGTGTGCCGGACAACATCCGAGGAGGACCGGCTAAGACGATTGTAAAAAAGGTCGAGCAGAATGGTTATCGGTTTGTGAAAAGTCGCCGGCAGATGTAAGTGTGATTGGTTCTCTTCCGCACCCTTTGCGATTTATATTGTTCGTGAATCGAATCTCAACGGGCTACTCCGCGAGTTCAATGTCGCGCAATGTAATGCCAAAAATATAATGTATCATAGTTTGCGTTTGTTAATAATAAGAATGATTATCTTCATTCGCCGCTGCTCCGATCAGTCGCGGTCGCAACAATCCGGGCTTATCTGGCTCGTCATCCGTGTATGTTGTGTTTTCATTTTTTTTTTTTGGTTTGCGTCAATTTTGTGCGTTTGTTCGAGTCTCTTAGCGCGTGTAATTTCAAAATATTTAATGGCATATCTCTGTATTTTTCCGAATATCGAATAAAAAATTGTAAATCTTGCCGAGAATTAATAACTGACATATGTAATATTTTTACCGCGCTTCTTTTGCCGTATGTATTGTTTTCTTTGTTTCTTTCTTTTGTTTGTGCTGCCGATATCCGGCCGTTCTAAAGAAATATTGTCATTAAATTTATATTTTTTCCTTATCATTAAATGAACAAGTTTTTCTGCCCTTATTTAACAAACACCGCCTCCCACGCCTCTCCGTTATCGTTATTACCTAAGCTGCCGAGTGACCTTGCCGTCACGTCAAAAATATTTGTCTGGATTCTTGCTGCTAATTAAGATTTTCGAGTTGGCGTGTAAACGCACGCATGGCGCCCAACTATCGACTTTGGTGAGTAAAGAACTTTAGTTTTTTTTTGGAAAAGACGTGCCAAAGTTGAGCGGCGCTACAACATCTAAAAACGAGGTGCCCGTCACAGTACTTAAAATCAATCGAACACTCGTAGAAAAGTTTGGAAATATCCTACATGTAATGGCAAATGGTTTTCCAGTAAATTTGGACAAATTTAAAATATATACCACAGAAACTGCGGAATTGTTTATTAATTCGTATGGGTGGTACAAAATGCCTTCCTCTGTGCAGCAAGTATTACTACATGGTAGCAATATTATGCGAAAGTTGAATCTACCTATTGGCTATTTTTCAGAAAAGGCTCAAGAATCTGGGAATAAAATATTTAAAGTTAGACGCTATTATAGTAGAACTTGTTCTCGTAAAAGCAATAATGAAGACATAATGAATTATCTTCTTATTTCGTCGAATCCTATTATGAGTGTTAATAAATTACGAAAAGATAAAATAATAAAGGAATTATCAATTGAAGCAGAAACTTTAATTAACTGGACCGATTTGAATAATATAAATAACAATGAAAATAATGACAATATATCAGAAAATTCAGATAAGATTCAGTAAAGGTTGCTTTGAAAATCTTGAAGATGATACTTCTGTGGAGATGGAGATAGAATAAATAAGTTGTGTTTATTACATAAAACAAAATTAACTATTTTCCACAATCAATACAAATAAAATAATCAAAATAAAAATTAAAAATTAAAAATATAAAAAACAAATATTATAAATAATATATTAAACATATAAAAAAGTATAAAAAATATAAAAAAATAAAACTTTTTTTTTTTTTAACTTTTTTTTTTTTTTTTTTTTTTTTAGACTGATACCTTGTCGCGGTGAAAAGGTTTATAATTGCATATATTTAAAACATGATTGAAGTAGCAATTAAACTAAACCCAGTCACTGTTTAACATGTCCATTTAAAAGTAGTATTTATATACTATTACTATTTATATACTATTAGAAATCCAGAGACCATTGATATGCATATATATATGAAGTGTTTACTATATTGAATCCGCCATTGTTAATTTTATATTGTTAATATAATTTGATATTTGAAATCAGCGACCCAAAAAACATTGGATTCTCAATTTTCAAATAATTTCATTTAGTATTTCACAAGTTATCAAGTTTTGTCCATTTTTGCCTGATTTCGCCCACTGTGCAACGTCTCCATGGCGATCATGTTAGGACAAACAGGCGGAAAATGCATGGCAAATGGACTCCAGATCCGCTGGGATGATCCGGAATTCGGATGTCTATGCATTTCACCAACAGGGGTTTGTCTTCTCTCTCGTATAAAACCTCGGAGGCAAGGACACGGGTAGGGACGGTGAATAGGCGCGAATTTTCACTCGTCGGTAGCTCTGATGCCACACACCGGCCAACAGGGTCTTGCCTTTCCCTAGTGACAGAGATGCCAGATCGTGCCGGACAGCATCGAGAGCATCGAAGCGAGGGGAGCTGAGGGCTCACCGCCTCGATGCTCTNGTACGCATACAAGCAAGAGCCGCGTCCGTGTGCGTGACGTCACGCTCGGCTGTCGGCTCGTAAAAGAGCGCAAACATAGTATGTTCCGTCTCCTTTCCACCAAGTCGGCTACGAGGCAACGTTACGTACGTAACGCGCCGTATGACAACGTTTTTCGATGTACGCTGCGTTCCGATATTCCAGACAAAATCATTTTTTACACGTGTATTCTTTACACATGTATTATTTATAAATATTTAGTCTGAGTATAGTAGAGTATACCAGACAAAATTATTTTTTACACGTGTATTCTTTACACATGTATTATTTATAGATAGTTAGTCTGAGTATAGCAAAGTATACCAGACAAAATCATATTTTGTACTGCTTGCACATTTATTATTTCTATAAATGTGATGTCTGACATGCAGAGCATATCAAACAAAATATTTGTTATTTAAACATGATTATTATATATTACTAGACGAAGAGGGACCAGCAATTTTATTATTATTTGCAGCGTACATTTTAAGATGACTTTTTTGTTTCTTACGACATGCAGAGTACAAACTGTCTGTTGACATTAAAAACAAATGCTTTTCATTAATATCTATGTTTACAGCCGTTTCCCTTCTCGCTTTCAATGTCAACTTAAGCACACAAGTAGCATTGACAGTGACAGACAAAAGTCTATTTTGTTTTTTGTTTTTATATCTGGCAAGGAGGAAAAGATTCTTTCTGATTCAGCATTCGAATTTGGCAGTGATCTAACAGTATTTACGAAAGATTTCAAATTAGGATATTGATGAGTACTTTGGAAAATGTTTTTCCACATTTCATCAAATAATTATTTTGACAGAAAATGTTTTTCTATCTGCGTGAAACCTTCATAGAAAGCAAACCATTCTTTTTTCAAACTATTGTCGTCAAACCCACTAAAAGTTCGAGCGACAAAAGAAACATCATTAAAAGAAGTTTCTCTATCACTATATATATATATCATATAAAGCTGTGTCTAATTCAAAAACTTTTAATTTCGATAAGAATGTATCATTAATTGGTAGTCTCTTACAAATTTCTTGGGCAGCAGTAACATAAAATTGCAAGCAATTTTCTTTAATAGTAGAAACAACGTCTGCATGCTCTTTGACAATCAATACTTCAAGATACTTTTCACAATCACTTCCTAAATTTATCTTGTTTAAAAATGTGTGATTGTTTTTATTAAAAAAATCAAAATTATTATTATATATTGTTGCGCTCGCGGCGTCGGAAACAGCTCTCACGCCGGTCTCCGCGATCGCGCACTTGTCCGCGGAAATGAGAGAGCGCGGTTTGCTATTAAACTCTTTATTGCAACAGGGATCTCAATTAGAAATACAAGAAAACGGAC
>NW_018023616.1:2898-11141 GCF_002006095.1 Pseudomyrmex gracilis | reverse complement strand
TAAAAGATTTTACTTGGCATAACTTATTGATATCATTTCTTTTGTAGAATAGATCTTGTAAAGGAAGATTTTGATAGTAATACTTTTTCTAGAGATACGAGTTGCGCATGTACTTGGCGCCTTTTTTTACCTTTTTTTGAAAAGATATTTTGTTCGGATTGTAATACACGGCGCGAGCTTGCAGGAGCATAGCAGACGGTTGCAGGAGGTATTCGAGAGACTACGGAAATAAAATTTAAAAGGACTTAACGTTCGTGAAATTGTCAACAGGAAATATTTAAGGCCGATACGAGCCATTCGCAGGATGTTATGAAATTTAAAGTTGCAACCAGATAAGTGCGAGTTCTTTCGCAAAGAGGTCACGTATCTAAGGCACGTGATTACGAAAAAGGGTATCACCGGATCCGACAAAAATAGAGGCGGTCAAAGAATTTCCGGTATCGAAAAAAGTGAGAGACGTACAGGTGTTTATTGGCCTGGTAGGGTAGCAAGTTTATAAGCCAATTTTCGAAAATAGCGAAACCCTTAACACGATTGTTACAAAAAGAAACAGCGTTTAGGTGGGGGCCCGAGCAACAACAAGCGTTTGAGAGTTTAAAAGAAAAGTTAGTTAGCGCATCGTTGCTCGCGTATCCCGACTTCGATAAAGAGTTTGTTGTCACAACCGACGCGCCGAGTTACACGGTCGGCGCGGTGCTATCGCAAGGTGCGGTAAGTCAGGACTGGCCAATTGCATACGCGAGCCGTGTGCTGAATAAAGCAGAGCGCAACTACAACACGACAGAAAAGGAGCTACTTGCGATAGTGTGGGCAGTGAAGCATTTCAGGTCTTATTTGGATGGAACAAAATTTAAAATTGTCACCGATCATAAGGCACTGATATGGCTTTTCAATGTCACGGACTCCGGGGCGCGGTTCGTGCGGTGGCGATTAAAGCTCGAAGAGTATGATTATGAGATCATGCATAAGAAAGGAAAGGCGAATACCAACGCGGACGCGCTGAGTAGAGCTCCCGCGGAGGCATGCACATGCGAAGTGAAAGAGAGCGAGAAGACAGAAGAAGAGAAAAGCGAGAGGCAAGAGCTAACCGAAGAGAAAAAAGACAGATACTGTACGAGTATCATGATTCATCGGTGGGCGCGCATCAGGGAGTGGCACGTATAATAAAAAGAATAAGAATGAAGTATGACTGGCCTAAACTAGCGAGTGACGTAGATAATTACGTATCAAGATGCGAGTCTTGTCAAAAGAATAAGTTGTCGCGGAAAATAAAGGTACCTCTTGTAATTACCGACACATTGAAAAAACCTTTTGAAAAATGCGTACTAGACATTGTCGAACCGTTGCCGATAACAAACAGCGAAAACAAATATCTGCTGACCTTTCAGGATAGTCTCACAAAGTTTAGCAAGGCAATGCCCGTTTTGAATCAGAAGGCCGCAACAATCGCAAAGGAGTTTGCGACGAAAATTTTGTGCGAGCACGGAATTCTGGAGATGGTTTTAACTGATAAAGGAACTAACTTCGTGAGCGAGTTATTCAAGAACGTTTGTAAGTTGCTACGAATAAATAAAATACAGACGACGGCCTATCATCCGAAAAGTAACGGCGCGTTAGAACGGTTGCATAGAACGTTAGCCGAATACATACGTCATTACTTAAACGAAGATCAGACGGACTGGGACGAGTTGGTGCCATACGTAATGTTTGTGTACAATACAACGCTACACACAGCGACAAATTATACACCCTTTTAGCTGATGTACGGAAGATGCGCGGAGTTACCGACGGCCTTAACTAGATCACCGTCGACACAGTTTAGATAATTACGCGCAGGAGTTGAAAGAAAGGCTGCGAGCAGCAAATCGCGTGGCGCGGGAAAAACTCAAGGAAGAAAAGAAGAAAGCCAAGCGCTAAAATGATAAGAAAGCTAAACCGGCGGTGTTTAAAGCAGGAGAAAAACTCTTGCTTTACGACAAAACGTTAAGAAGGGGTAGATCTAAGAAGTTAGAATCTAAATAGACCCTATGTGATATTGGCAAAGTCGTCAGACGTCACTTACACTCTAAAAGCGGGATGGTGCACGCAGAATGTGCACGTCACCAGGGTGAAGGTCTTTATAGAAAGCTGAGTAAAAAAAACTCACCGGGTAGCCTCACTCGGAGTCCGAAAGGACAACGAGGGGAGGCGTAGCGCGGAACAAGAGACACTTTGCCTTGTCGCCGTAGCGCTCATCATCTCTGGGGACCACTTCAGGATGAAACCCCGTTTGCACCCGTATTGATAGGTAGGGGCGCTCCGGGGGCTTCTGGGTTGGGAGAAGCAGGTGGCGGCGGCCGGACACACAGGACCTCCACCTCTGGCGATGCCGATGGCGGCCCCTCCGGAGTGCGGGGTACCGCGGGGGTTCCCGGTGGTGACTTGTCGTCAAGGACGACGAAGGGGATCACCTTGATGACAGAGACGTCATCGTCGCGAGGGGTGCGTTCGCTCAGCCAAGAGCGTTCTCGACTTGAGGCCGCAGTTAAAGACATTTTTAAACACTAAAAGAGACAAAAATATTATGCACCAGAAAACACACGCGGGTTCTGGTAAGTCGAAGCACTTACACGAGGATTCACTTTTACACCTTGCACTGCTATCAGCGAGGTACTGACGATCGTTGTCGTGAAGAACCATGTCGCGAGGAACAAAAGATAGTCGCGGGACGTCTCGGGTGTACGTTTTAGAAGTAATATAAGAAGCGATAGGAAAGAGCTTAGGTGACAGAAAAAAAAAAAATAAAAAAATAAAGAATAACGAATTCGGAGTAAGGCCAATGCTCACAGTTCTACTTGTTAGGCGACACCGTCCGCGGAGCGATAGAAGTAAGGTGTAATGTAAAACTTTTGTTGCAGAATAATGTTATTAGTAAAAATGGTAGTACTTATCCTTTACGTTGCATGGAACGAAACCGGAAGTTGGGGATATCACATACGAAGATTCCAGCACAATCCCGGCATGTATTATGAAAAATACGGAACAATGCTCCACACCAGCAAAAAGTGGAGATTAGTTGTGAGACTGGACGTGTCAACGGTGTACACGAGAGTAGAACAAACAGAGCGTATGTTAAAATACACGGCTAAGGCGTGCAAAAATACTACAATAACGCAAACAAATAGAAAACTGTGCGAGGGGTTTGCCGTGGAGTTACGACAGAGGTTACAAAAAGTAGAAACAGTAGTGAGACGTGTAAAAACTACAGTGGGCACACCAACGCGCTACCGAAGAAGGGGTCAATGCAGTAGGTTCCGTCGCAAAAGTTCTGTTTCGGCACAATGGATGCCGAAGATGAAAAACGAATTTCGGAACAAGTAGAACTGATAAACAGAAAACAGGCTGTTTTGAGGCACGTGGTTAAAAATCAGCTGCAAGTAGTAAACGCGACTATCGCTGATGTAGAGAACATTGAGAAAGTCGTGGAGAGAAACGAAAATAAGCTAAAAAACGCATTGATCGAGGTAACAAAAAAGTAGATAGTTACGCGCAACAGGCTGAGCTTAGCGAGTATTTTATGGAATTAGGCAGTATGATAACGGAACTTGAATTCGACGCGGAAAGTATCATGGGGTACGTCACGGACGTACAAACAAAGTTCGCGCAATATGGTGATACCCGTCGAATTAATAATAAAGAGTCTCCAGGACGCGAACAATTGGTCTGCCCACGGGCTGCACTTTCCGTTTGTCGTAACTCTTGAAAATTGGTTAACGATAAAAGACTACGTTGCAGCGTGTACTGCAAGAACGCGAATGTGTACATTGTTGTAAAGTTCCCGTTAGTAGATTCTGTAGAATATAACGTGTTTAGAGTAGTGCCCTTGCCGGTACAGGACCACAGCAATGTGTTCACAGTAGCTAGTAAAAAACGAGTAATAAAGTAAGAAACGAAAGTAAACGTAAGTAAGAAACGAAATAATTACGCTAAACGAAAATCGGCAGACTTATTCCGTCGTGTCGAAAAGTGCCCTAGGGCAGTGTAAAAACATAAAGAATACGTATGTCTGCGACAATGTGGAATCTGCGTACGAAGTACACACGGACGCACCGTGCGAGGTGCAAGCGTATATTAGCGATTCGGAAAATTTCTCGAACTGTAAGGAGGAAACGATAGTTACAAACCACACGATCTGGGTAAAGTTAGAAAAGGCGCACGTGTGGTTGTACTCAACCTTGAAGAGCGAGTCAGTGTTAATATCCTGCGCAAGTCAAAAGAAGCAAACTGAAATTGTAAACGGGGTTGGAGAGATAAAATTGTCAGAAAAATGTAACTTAATAACATCCAGCGTAACAATTCGCACCAACAAAGTGGCAAACGGAGTGCAAATTAGCACGTATTTACCACGATTTAATCTCTCATTGTTACGAACAAAAGTACACGCGGCTACCAACAATCCGATAGTTAGAAAGCGTAACGCAAAAAAAAACACAGAGTAGGAAACTGCAGTCGGAATTAACAGATTTAACGAACGAAATAAATGAAAGTTCTTTTTTGGAAGGACCACATTTTATCTACCCGACCACGTTAGGCGTAACAATAGTAGTGATAATAATTGTAATAGTTGTATATAAGGTAATAAAACGCAAGCGAAAAGATGAGTTGGCACGCGTCGCTGTGGAACTGCGTGACGCGGAGCGGCGTGAAAAACGACGAAATGTTTGCGCACAAACCACCGAAACTGTCGCGTTATAAAATTGTACCGCGTAAAAGTAATTAAGTGTGGCACAAAGTAGTGTGGGTAGCACAAAAAAGAAAAATTGTGTACAAGTAGACTTAGTGGTAGTAGCGGAAAATGTACATATATTTCCTTTTTTTCTTGAGGGGAAGAAATGTAGTGCAGCAATTCTGCAATTAGGTCGATAAGAGAATAGGGAAGCGAGGCCATTGAGCAATGTGATGAGCCATCACTGTCATTGCTCAATGACCTGGTTAGGTTGCGGGGCAACAGCAGTTCTAGGAAAAAACTGCTGGTTGCCACGGGGTGCGACACATCGCCGCATTGTCCGAAACGCGGCATGTGTCAACACAGGCACCGGTAACTAGCATGACCGTTACTAAGGCCAATGGGCCTGCTGAATCGGCGCGATCGATCTACTATAAATCGATCGCGCAGATGAAGCAGAGCAAAGATCGTGATAAGACTGCTAACTCACTGTGTGGTTCCGCAAGCCGGAGAGTGTACCACAGTGAGCAACAGCCATGTAAAGAGCATTGTAAGGAACAGGAGCAATAAAGGATATTGAATTTAGAATAGCAGTAGAACTTAATCATCATGCCGAGTAACCTTCCCCCCGACAGTCTTAAAAAGTACTTTGACTTTGTTTTGACCACCTCACGGCGAAATCTATGGACATCATCAAGTCATTGCTAAATAAATAAAACATGTGTGTCTACAATAGAAAAGAAAGAGAAATATATAACATTATTATTTACATAAATTCAAGATTTAGAAATAGTCTATATCGGACTACCGATTGCGAAGACTGACCCGACTGTCGATCGCGACTGCTGACTCTCATCTGGCCAATTACATTGAGGTGCCGACTCTATGATTGGTCAGATCAGAATTGGCAGTCTGATATGGACTTGAATCTAAGAGCTGCTGAAAGCAATCAAACCTATATTTCAACGTTTGTGGTACTAACGTAAGAGTAAAATTTTAATTGTATCAATACTTTCTACTTGTTTAACTTTTTCTTTGTAATTACATGATATGTTTATAAATATTTTACAGCGTGAGTTCTGGGTTGGTATTTGTTAACAGAGAAAAGAGATAGTAATTTTAGTGGGTTGTTTTAGTCAGCAGCAATGGTGGACAGCAGCAGTGGTGATAGCAGCAAAAAGGATGGCGGCCGAGGTGTGGTTCTTTTAGTGAAAATTGATGTTTCCAAAAATTAGGTTTTATTCCAAAGGTATTTACAGACTATTTACATGATATACTTGGCTCTGACAAGAGCCGGTTTGTATAAGTGGATATGCAGGATTTCTCCGTCGTGTTCTGCGATGCCGTGATCGATCTCTCCTACTGTGGGAGTAAGTTCTCTTGGTGCTGGGCAATCGATGTCTGGAACGGCTTCTCTCTTTATGATGCCGCTTCTTCTCCGGTTTACGCTGTGGGATGATCTCGCCGGTGATCTCGGTCTGTACTGCTGCGGAGATAGTTTTCCGTGGCGATCGTTCCCATTCACTGTCGCTCGACTGCGTGGACTGCTCCTTATATACCAGTCGTTCTTCCTGCACCCCTCTATGTACGCGAGGTGGGGGAAGTGTCTGCGTCGACTTGTGAATCCTCTGGCGTGGAGGAGAAGGTATTGGAGAGATGAGCGGTGGAAGAACCAGGCTGTCTCTAGGGGACGTGTATCTCCAAACCCTGATGTCCCACTGTGCCAGCAGGACTCTAGGAGGCCGTGTTCGCCGAGGCGAGGGTATGTTGTATGAGGTCGGAGTATCCACAACCGGAACGACTCTTTTATTGGTCCAGTGGATTCCGCCTTCTGATTGGTCGCCTCTGGTTCTGCTATTCCATATCATTCCGAGATGAAAACCGCTCCGAGATGTACCCCTGGGGATCGTGGAAGTGCTGGTCTAGTGATCCGAACCGCTGGAGCGTAGCTGGGTGCTTCGGGATTAATGCTGCTGGTTTTCTGCTTCGGTGCCGCTCACTCTACGGCGATAGATATGCGCAGAGATGCCAGATTCTGAACACTTGGTAGCATGCGGGCATGGAGGGGATGCGCACACAACCTCAGATCGTGTACGTGTGCGATCGCGCCCGAAGCTCGAGATCTGAGGTTGTGTGCGCATCCCCTCCATGCTACCGCTGCTACCGCATGCTACCAAGTGTTCAGAATCTGGCATCTCTGGATATGCGCCGAGCGGATCTATATATGTAGACGCCGCGGCAATTGGTAACTCCGCGCGACACTCACGGTCATGCGCCACGTAGCGGCGGCGCGCGAAACTTCGCGACTTGCCGTACATAGCTTTTAGATTTTTAGTGGTGGTTTTAATAACCGCCACAGTAATCAAATCTCTTAACCTCACCTCATATTTGCCGGTCCACATTCCAAACAGTATGCATGCTCTATTCCTAATATTTAAATATATTTATCCACTTCAACTTTTTCTATATTTAAGAAATGTAATATATATCTGTATTTTATTTAATATTAAATTCTATGCTTTAGTAGCCCCAAAAAGCATGTTTTGGAAACACTTTGTCAAAACTAATGATAGGGGTACTTGCAAACTCTGCCAAAATTACTTAAATTGCAACATCAGCATTTCTCCTTTCCACAATCTGAAAATCGTTTAAGAACCAAAGTATGTACCAATAGATAGCAGCGTCCCGTTTGCTCACGTTGATATTGCTCACAGTCATTATTGCCTACGTTGATATTGCCCACGTTGCGATTGCTTACGTTGCGATTGCCCACGCGTTGATTTTGCTCACGTTGTTATTGCCCACGTTGGATTGGTATATATTTAAATCAGATATTCGAATTGCAAATAATCTTGACCAATTAATCTGCAAAAGATATGGAATTTTATCAATATGAGTGTAAATAAATGCAACTTTGTAGTCGAAGACAATGCAGTTTATATAATTTAGTAAAATAAAGTAGTTCAATTGTTGTTACTTGAAACCAAGTAATATAATCACAATAGAAAAATAAAAAATCACCTACAGTGATAAATAAATAATACGAAAATAAACGGTAGTATTATTTAATATAAATCTAATATAATTGTTATTGAATAAAGTTCAAATGCGCACTGTGCAGTTAGACACCGCTTATCTAGTAACTGTGCAATTAGACACCGCACTGCGCAGGCGCTTCCAAAGGTCCCTCGCTAAGTCTGCGCAAAGGCGCCTTTGCGCAGACTTAGCGAGGGACCAACATGGGAAGGGGGGCGATGAGGAGGGGCAGAGCCCCTCCCCCTGGAGAGGGGCGCAGCTCCCTTGTGCCTATACGCTTACTACACAGTGTGAAAAGATCGGGCTTCTGCACTGCGTGCACAATCGCAACGTGGGCAATCGCAACGTGGACAATATCAACGTGGGCAAAAGTAACTCGTGGGCAATCGCAACGTGAGCAAAAGTACTGTAAGGAAAATCAAAGTGTAAAAAGTCTAATTCTTATATACATTGTAATTTATATTTGTGTGTATATCTATAATTCTTATATTTTGTATGTGTA
>NW_018023616.1:0-1168 GCF_002006095.1 Pseudomyrmex gracilis | reverse complement strand
TATGGTCATATCGCGTCAAGGTGTTTAAAAAAAAAAATTATTAATAATAACGAATTGAGAGAACCGACAGTTTCAGCGATTTCGTGCGTGTCTCGAAAGAAATATATTAAGCAAGTNACGGTAAATGGTCGCGTTTTTACTGCGCTTATAGACACGGGAAGTGACGTCTCGATAATGCGTGCGAGTGAATATGCGGCGATTGGATCACCCGATTTACAAGCGTCGAGAGTAGAATTTTGCGGCATAGGAGGGTATAGCGTCGCGTCGTTGGAACAATTCCAAACGAAAATTTTAATCGACGGACAATACTATCCNATATCTATTTATATAGTTGACGACGCGGTAGTACAGTGCGGTTTACTTATCGGCACTGACTTTTTGGACACAGTAGAAGTAAATATTAAACGGGGTGTGATTTCAGTGGAGCCGATTTCGGAACAAATGACTAAAAATGACGAGGCGCAGCCAGAGATTTTTACGATTGACGTGGTGCAGTATGCAAAGGAGATAGACACGACCTATATACAAGATAGAATACCGAACATAAACGAACTATAATTGACTTAATCGAGAATTATAAGCCGAATAAATCGCGAGAATTAGATGTAAAAATGACGATTATTTTAAAGGATGACGAACCGGTGTATCAAAAGGCGAGACGCTTATCGCAAGTAGAAAGGGATATAATTAACGCGCAGGTCGAGGAGTGGGAAAAGCAGGGCATCGTGCGGCCCTCTGTTTCCGATTTTGCGAGCCCGGTCGTGCTTGTAAAAAAAAAAAACGGATCTCATAGGCTTTGCGTCGATTACAGGCAACTAAATAGNAAAATAATAAAAGATAGGTATCCGCTCCCTTTAATTGAAGATCAGTTGGATCGACTGCAGGGTGCAAAANTTTTCAGCACATTAGATTTGAAAAACGGGTTCTTTCATGTGCGGGTGGACGAATCAAGCGTGAAATATACGTCGTTTATCGTGCCCGACGGCCAGTATGAATTTTTGAGAGTGCCTTTTGGNCTGTGCAACTCTCCTTCGGTCTTTCAGAGGTTCGTCAACGCAGTCTTTCGGGACTTGGTAAGGGAGGGGATCGTACTCATCTACATGGATGATTTGATCGTCCTCTCGAGTGACGAGATCACGGGGTTGAGGAACCTTGAAACCGTTCTAGG
>NW_018023615.1:9162-11158 GCF_002006095.1 Pseudomyrmex gracilis | reverse complement strand
ATTTTCTTGCGTGTCCAAATGCACCGTGTCTAATTGAACNGTGTCTAAAATTCTGTGTCTATTTGCAACGTGTCTAATTGCAACGTGTCCAATTGAACGGTGTCTAAGTGAATGCCACTCTTAATATATAGACAGATAACGAATAAATATAACGTGACAGGGACCTCATAAATACAATTTATTATTGTGGCAATAGTCATGGAAGCATACAAAGTAAAAAGTATGACAAATAAGTAGTAGCCTTTTGTACTCTCTTAAGCTGTATATATTAAAATGATTACAATTTCAAATTTATATTTTTTTGAATTTATTTTTTGGATAAATGTAATATTAAAGATAAGAATAATAAAGATAAGATATTACAAAAATATATATTGTAATAATAATTTTATACAATGCGCTTTTAGTACAAGTCAATTGCCCTCGTCATTCAGGCAGTATTTTTGGCGTGTAATGTAGTAAAACGGGCCTGCGTTTGTTTTGATTCGTGCTCGTTTGTTATGGTCGGCGCACGTTCGAGTGTCCACGATATATGCAATTCCGCGAAAAAGTGTCTTAACGTATCCACCTAAGACACTTTTTTGCAGACGTGCTGTTACTATCGTGTTGGAACCATTTCTTTATCTTCGCCACGCTATAATAGAGAGTCTTTCTGGTACTTCAATCTTTCTTATTTTAATTTTTCTAATATCTACTTACATTCTTTTCTCACATTTTTTGTAATCTTATTTATATTTTCCTTTTCTTTTGTATTTTATTTATCTTCTACTTTCTTTATTCTCTTTTCTTCTTCTTTTTCTCTATAATCTTTCTAAAATTATTTTACTATTTTTCTATCATTCTTATATCATTTTTCTATCATTCTTTTATCATTATTGTATATTTTTTTTTGTTTTTTTATATTTCTTCGTTTTTATTATATTTATTTGTATAATATTCATGTGCCATGGAACAAACAAAAAACACTACTAAGCGCAAGTTTGTAGAAGCATGGCTTAGCGATGAGCGTTACAAATCTTGGATACGTCAAGTAGTGTCTGATGACACATTATATAAATGCATAATATGCAACAAAAATTTTTCTTGTTCCTCATCGCATGTTTCCAGGCACGCGGATTCTGTGTGTCATAAGAATAACGTAAAAGAAAACTTTGCTTCATTTCATAACAAAATCCAGAACATAACACCCGAAAGTAAGCAACATAAAAAACGGTTCCAGCAACAATGGCTGGAAATTAAAGAATTCAAATTGTGGTTGCGCGAGGCGCCAAATAATGCATACACGGCTTTATGTACAATCTGCGATAAAGTAATTGCTGGCGGTTTATCACAAATACAACGAAACGCAGAATCTAAAATACATACAAATAATATAAATAAAAGCGAAACAAATACGAGCAAATGGAATACTANTAATTTGAATACGCAAACTGATGAATCTTTTTCGTCGTTTGATGAGCGTAGAAAATCTGCAGAGATACGATTTGCGGCATTAATCACAGAAAAAAATATTCCTCATCAAACAGCAAAAGAGATTCTCAGTTTTTTTCAACAAATAGATGATATTAATGTGTTGAAAAACATGAGCATGGGCCGAACAAAGTGCAAAAATATTATATCCAATGTTTTATGTCCGGTCGAAACGGAACGTGTCGTTAGTAGCATTCAGAACACAAAATTTTCAATCTTTATTGATGAAACATCAGATATAACTAACGACAAGTGGATGACGTTTTTTGTCCGATATGTTGATTCAGAGACTTTAGATGTTAGATCTCAATTAGTAAAGGTTATTAATCTGGATGCAAGAGATTGTAGTGCTGATAAATTATTTAACGCATTTAAATCTGAAATGTATAAATTACCAAATTCCATTTTTAAACACAGTATAGATAAGAAGGTCAATCGAGCAAAATAAGAGGTTGATGATATATATTCAAATAAATATTAAATACATAAAAACCACGAAACGTTTCGTCTCTGACTTGAGACCTCT
>NW_018023615.1:0-8792 GCF_002006095.1 Pseudomyrmex gracilis | reverse complement strand
TGTTATTTCTATGTTCCTTAATTCTTGTAATCAACTGCCTTCCGGTCTGTCCAACATAAGATGCCTCACAATCATTGCAACTCAACTTATAAACTACATTCATGTTAGAATCACGCGGAGTTTTGTCCTTATGAACTCTGATTCCATTTTTAAATATTCTTTCTTTATCGTGCGATAATGCATCCGTTATGACGGGAAAACATTTATCTTTCAAAAAAAAATTAGAGGAGAAATGTAAAAATTTATTAACGTTTACATGTCCTTGTCATTCCGCCGCGTTAGCCGCGCACGCTGCATGCGCTAAAATGCCAGCATTTTGTGATGAATTCCTTTGAAAAATTGTAAATTATATTAACAGTAGTCCAAAACGTTCGGCTATTTTCAAAGAATTTTGCGAATGTTTTCAAGATACTAATCGGAAACTTTTAAAATTATGCGATACACGGTGGTTGTCACATTATACATGTGTCGACAGACTTCTCGAATCATGGAATAATATAAAACATTTTCTTAATGAAATTGTGATTAGCAAAAACACAAAATCTGGGGAACATTGGTTATCTCTAATGAACAATAAAGATATTAAAGCATATTTTCTGTTTTTGAAATACGTTTTAAATGTTTTTAACTCCTACAATGCTTTCTTTCAAGCTAAAGAAACGAGAATACATTTGTTGCATNTTAAATCTGTACATTTTCTTACGCAAATTACGCAAAATTTTTTGTAACCGGAATTATTACCACACTTGCTTACAAATATAACATTTTCAGAGATAAATAATCACAAACCAATTGCTGATATTACTTTAGGATCAGAATGTGAGGAATACCTTGATAACTTACAGAAAGAAGGACATGCAAATGTAATTCTAAATGTCAGACAAAACTGTTTACAATTTTATANTACTGCCGCCGAAGAAATTAAAAAAAGATTACCTATTCATGATAAGTTTTTATATAAATTACAAAGTTTTAAACCTCATATAGCTTTAATGGATAATAACAGAGAAACGACTTTTAATGATATTTTTTTTATCGCGAAAACACTAACTGGTTTTGATGATAACGGTTTAAAAAAAAAATGGTTTGCGTTATATCATGATTTTACTTTTGAAAAAAAACGTAATCTTTCTGAATTAAATTTTGATAATATGTGGAAAGAAATTTTAAAACGTCAATCTGATAATAATGCAAAATATCCGAATTTGAAATTGCTTCTGAATGCTATTAGATCATTACCACATTCCAATGCCGATCCAGAAAGGACATTTTCTTTATTAACGCACCTGAAATCAAGTAAACGTAATAGACTTTGTTCGATCACAGTTAATGCTACTTGCGTATTTAAGTCTGCGTTAAAAACGAGGGGAGAAACTGCTCTAGACATGAGCGTAAATGAGAACCATTTATCGCTCATGTCTGCAGAAAATTTATATAAAATGCAAGAAAAAAACCTAAAAGTACGTTACAATTACATCCTGCTGATATTGCAGGTCCCTCCTTGTCTTTAACGCAGTAATAATACATAACAATAATATTTAAAAGATTATATATTTTTCACAGTATACATATATACAATATATATATATATATATATGTAATATATATTAGGACTTCCGTTTCCGGCAGCGAGTTAGCGAGCGATTGTGGATAGCATAGAGAGTGATATTGGTTTTTTGTGTAGAATTTGGCCAGTGGTTGGAGTGTGTGGTGTGTGTGAGTGGGTAAGAGTGTGGTTGGAAGGAGTGGGTATATAGGTGGAGGTAAGCAAAGCAGGGGGAGGGTGTTAAGAAAGATTAAAGGGTGGCAGGGAGCTGGGAGGTTAGATTGGCAAAAGGGAAGGAAGGTAGCGAGTTAAAGGTGCAGCGAGTGTAGAAGGAGCAGAAGGTGTAGAGCCCTAGGGATTTCCTGGGGACAACATTAAGGCGAAGAAAACTTAAGCCTTAGGGTGGGTATAAAAAGGAAAGAATGGCAGAGGGAAGCAGAAAAGGGATAGAGCGGAAGGTGAAAGAAATAGAGGGATGGAGGAGAGGGAGGTCGGGAAGTGAGAGTTCTCCATTGGATATGTGGGTAAAAAGGAAAAGGGATGGTGAGGAGGGAAAGGAGAGCGAAGGGGAATGGCTGTTCGCTAAAAGCAGGAAAACGGCAAGGTCCCCAAGTGAAAAAGAGGTAGGAGGAAAAGGGAGAGAAATGGAAGGAAAGGGAAAGGAAGGAAAAAATGGTATATGGAAGGAGTTGAAAAAGACAAGAAGAGAGATGGGGGTGTATATGTATATGGAGAAGGTAAAGAGTATGGAGAGGGAGCTGGAGGAATGGAAAAGGAGGAAAAAGATATTAAGAATGGAGGGGGAGAAGATGAAAGAAAAGATGAGAGAGTTGGGGAAAAGGTTGGAAGAAAAAGAGGGGAGAGAGGAAAGGAAAAAGGAGGGGAAAAGGGAAGTAGAGGTAGGGAACAAATAGGAAGGAAGATTGAAAATGTTAGAAGAGAATATAGAGAGAAAAGAGAAGGAAGAGCGAAGGAGGAGGAACGTTATAATTAAAGGAATTCCAAGGGAAAAAGGTGACTGGAGATGGGGAATGGAAAAGCTTTTGAAAGAGATAGGAGCGGAAGTGAAGATAGGCGAAATGAGAGAGAAGGATAACCACAGGAAGGGAGGATAAAGGAGAAATGGTGTGGTTAAGGCTGGAGAGGGAGGAGGACAAGAAGCAGGTGTGGGATAAGAAGAAGAGATTAAAGGGGAGGAAAGTATGGATCGAGGAAGATTTATCATGGAAAGAGAGGGAGGTAAGAAGGAAATTAGGGGTAATTGCGGCGGGGGAGAGGAGGAAGGGAAAAAATGTATGGGTGGAGGATGATAGGATAAAAATAGAGGGGATTTGGTGGAGGTGGGACGAGGAAAAAAGGGGTTTGGTTAAAATAGTAAGGAGGGGGGAGCAGGGAGAGAAGGGGAAGGAAGTAGGGGAAGGATCAGGGGGAAGAGAAGAAGATATGGGTAGGAAAATCAGAGGAGGAGAAAAGGGGGAAAAAAGGTGGAAGCGAGGAGAAAGAAAGGAAGAATGGGAATGTGAAGGTGGTGTTTTGGAATGTGGCGGGGCTTAAGGGAAAAGATAAAAGTTTTTGGAGTGGGTTGAAAAGTTGGGACGTGATGATTTTGACGCGGAAACTTGGGTGGATAAAAAAGGGTGGGCGGGGGTTGATGGGAAACTACCGAAAAAGTTTAATTGGGAGGTACAGTAAGCAAGTAAAAAAAAATAAGAAAGGTAAGGCTATGGGAAGGATGTTGCTGGGAATAAGGAAGGGTCTGGAGGCAAGAGAAGAGAAGAGATGGGAAGGAAGGGATGGGATAATGGTGAGAAGGGTGAGGGTAGGAGAGTGGTGGAGGATCGTGGGGGTGTATATAAACGGGGGGATGGGGGAAAAATTAGAGGAGTTAAGAGGGTGGATGGAGGGGAGAAATGAAAAAGTGAGAACAATAGTGAGGGGGGATTTTAACGCGAGGACAGGGAAAAAAGGTGGTGAAGTGAGGGGTGAGGGAGAGAAGGAGGAGGGATGGAGGAGGAGGTCGAAGGATAAGAAAGTGAACGCGGAGGGAAGATTATTGCTGGAGATGATTGAGGAACTGAGAGAGAGAGAGAGCTGGGTAATTTGGAACGGGGACACAAAAGGAGATGAGGAGGGGGAATGGACCTATACGGGTGGAAGAGGGGAGTCAGTGATTGACTATGTGATAGGGGAGGCAAGCACAAAGGAATTTGTGGAGAAAATGGAAATAGGGGATCAAGTGGATTCGGATCATCATCCAGTGGTGATCTGGATCAAAAGTGGAAAAAAGGGGAGGATTGGTAACAGAGAAAAGGGTAGAAGGAAGGAAGAAATAAAAAGGATAATATGGACGGAAAAAGGGAAAAGAAAATGGATGAAGGAGATGCAGAAGGAGATGGGGGATGAGAAAAGGGGAGTTGAAGAGGAATGTGAGAGCATGAAAGAGAGAATAAGAACTGTGTTAGGAGGAAGGGAGGTAAGGAAAGTAGGGAGTGGGAGAAGGGGGTAGTGGGATGAAGAATGTAAGAAGGAAAAAAAGAATGTAAGGAGGGAGTTAAGAAGGTGGAGAGAGAGAAGAGGAGGTAAGGAGGAGTATAAGAAAAGAAAAAATGAGTATAAGGCGTTATGTAATAGGAAAAGGGAGGAAGAAAACAGAGCTTGGGAGGAGGTGGTGAAAAAAGCGAAAACGATGGGGCAGGTGTGGGAAGTGGTGAATAGGGAAAGAAGAAGGAAGAGAGGAGGGGGTAGTGGGATTGAGATAGGAGAGTGAGAGGATTATTTCAAGAAGCAGTTGGGAGGGGTGGATTGGAAAGTGGTGAGAGGGAGGAGAGGAAAAAGGGAGGAGGGAGAAGATGATATAGGAAGAGAGGAATTTATAAGGCAATTGAAAAATTGAGAGTAGGGGGAAAGCTTCAGGGGGGGACGGTATTTCAGCTGAGGTGTGGAAATTTGGGGGAAGGAATGTGCAGGAATGGGTGTGGAAAATATGTAGAAGAATTTGGGCAGGAGAGGGGTGGATCGATGAATGGAATGAGGGGATAGTGGTGCCAGTGTTGAAAAAAAGAGAGGGATAAAAGGTAGAGGAGTATAGGGGGGTGACATTGGCAAGGTCATTATATAAGGTATATGCGGAGGTGTTAGCAGAAAAATTGAGGGACGAGGTAGAGGGAAAGAATTTAGTTCCGGAGTGCCAGGCAGGGTTCCGGAGAGGAAGGGGTACGTTAGATAACATATATGTGATAAATTACCTGGTTAGCAGAAATTTAAGTAGGAAGGGGGGTTAGGTTAGGGGGTGGGTTGAGCACCCTAGGTGCTCAACGGTCCCCTCTCGGTAAGTCTGTTGACTACATCGAGAGGGGTGTGGCCACAGTGGCTAAGGCAGTAGAAGAAGTTGCTCGGAAGCAGAAGGACTCCGAGCAACAAATCACGGATGCTATCCTCCAGATCAGTGAGGATCTTGATGAGGGCAATGCCCAGTGCATCGCTGGTCTGGAGGATATTAGGATGGATGTTATGGGGGCGCGTGAGGCGATCGAGGAGGTCCACAAAGAGGCTTCCCGGTCGCTTCACGCGCTGCAGGAAAGTATGGAAACGTCGGTGCGTGCTGTCGCCGACGTCTCCATGCCGGCGGCAGAAGGAGCTACATGCTCCACTCCGGTCAGGATGGGGGGACAGATCCCTCCCTCCTGGCTGGAGAAAATAGAGAGTGTGGTGCGGAGCACCGTCTCGGGGGAGCTCCAGAAGCTTTTGGAGCAAGGGCTCCCGAGACGGCCTCCCTCGGTTAGTAGAACTCCTTTTTCACCGCCTGTTCCTGTTAGGGCACAGGCGGGGGAAAAGGAGAAAAAGAAGGAGAAAAAGAAAAAGGAGAAGAAGAAAAAAGAAAAGGAGAAAAAAGAAAAGGAGAAGGGGGTAAAGGCGGTTAGGGCGCCTTTGAAGGCTGCAGGGACGACCGCTGGTGCAGGTCGAGGAGAGTCTTCCTCTCCTCCTTGGACCTTGCCGTCAAACCAGCGGCCGCCTCGTCGGGTACTTCCGCGCACTGAGGCGGTTAGGTTACCTTGCGTCTCGAGGGGGAGGGCATGTCGTATGCCCAAGTCCTTCGAGACGCGAGGAGCAAGGTGGACCCCGGATCGGCGGGCGTTACTAAAATCCGCCGAACCTTAGAGGGTCATCTTCTGTTGGAGGTGGGAGGAGAGGACCGTAAGTCCAAGGCGGACCTCCTCGCCACCAAACTAAAGGAAGCACTCCCGAAGGGAGTGAGTGTGGCTCGTCCGTCCCGAAACGTGGAGGTGATGGTTTCGGGACTGGACGAGTTCACAACGGAGGAAGATCTCCGAAAGGAGTTCGAGATGCAGTTTGGCGGCGGGAGCGGCGTTAGGGTAATATCCCTGCGTCGCTCCCAGTTCGTGGGAGGAGTCGCCTTGGTCCGCTGCCCAGCTGAGGTAGCGGCCAAGGCGATTAAAGCAGAAAGACTGCCGGTTGGGTGGGTGAAGGCGAGGGTGCGTGCACTCCGTCCCCGCCCCCTGCAGTGCTTCAGGTGCTTTCAGCCTGGGCACTGCAGGGCTGTGTGCTCCAGTGGGGTCGACCGCAGTGATCTCTGCTATCGCTGCGGTCGGCCGGGGCACAGAGCGGCCGGCTGCAAGGAGAACGAGAGCTGCCCTCTATGTGCAGAATCGGGCCGGGAGTCCTCCCACCGAATGGGCGGCGCCCGGTGTACGGCCGTCGGCCGGGGGGCTCCTGGGCCCGGTAAAGAAAATTCCTGACAGGAGTAAGGAGGATACGGCTTTTCCCTGGCTCCGATGTATGGATCCGGGGAGCCGCTCCTCCGTATATCCGGCCTCTTTTGGCGAGGAAGAGACCGGATAGAGGAGAAGGTGGTGGCCGGGAGGAGGAATCGTCCTCCCCCCCGTGCAGCTAAATGGCACCACATAGGGTCGCGACTGGACGGAGTGGGGGCTTCGCCCAGTCTTGCACTTCGGCCCGAGATGAGGCGGCGGGGAGGAGTGTGCCCCTTCTCGCCGTACTAGGGATTCTGGAGGGGACTTAAAAATCCCCTCCCGGGAAGTCAGTTTGGCGCGGGAGGGATCCGCGATGAGTCCGAAAGGGGTACCGGGTCCCTCCCACTAACGCGCCGGGTTGGTACACCGTGGGGGTTTTAGCGGGTATACCCTCCCTCCCTTCCAAGGTGGGAGGGGAGTCCCGCATAACCCCGGCCATCACCCCCAAGGCCGGGGTATCCATTAAGGATTTCCCCCACGCAAAAAAAAAAAAAAAAAGGGGGTGGGTTGATTGCGTTGTTTGTAGATTTGAGGGCGGCTTTCAACACGGTCAATAGGGAGACTTTACTGAGATCGATGAGGGAGAGGGGGGTGAGGGAGGGTTTAGTGGGAAGGTGTGGAGACTTATATAGGGATACGAAGAATAGAGTGGCGGCAGGAAGGAAGGTGGGAAATGAATTTTGGACAGGTAGAGGGGTGAGGCAGGGTTGCCCGCTGAGCCCGTACCTGTTCAATCTGTTGACGGCGGATATGGAGGACTATTTGGTTAGGAACGGATGGGGTGGGGTGAAGGTAAAGGGAAGAAAGGTGTATGTATTGGCGTATGCGGATGATTTGGTGCTGTTAGCGGAGAAGGAAGAAGGGATGAGGGGAATGATTAGAGGAATGGAAAAATATCTGGCAAGAAAGGGTTTGGAAGTCAACGTTAATAAATCAAAAGTGATGAGGTTTAGAAGGGGAGGGGGGAGAGAGAAAAAGATGGAATGGTGGTGGAAGGGGGAGAGATTGGAGGAGGTGAAAGAATTCAAATATCTAAGGTATGTGTTCCAGAAGAACGGAGGGAGGGAATCGCAGATAAAAGAGAGGGCGAGAAAAGGGGCGGCTATTATGAGTCAGGTATGGGGAATTGGGAAGAGGAGGTTCGGTGGGGATTGGGGTAGAAAGTTATGGTTGTTCGACGTATTGGTGTGGTCGGTGGTAGGGTATGGGGTGGAGATATGGGGATGGAAAGAATGGGATAGTGTGGAGAGGTTACAAAATAGATATATAAGGTGGTTGTTGGGGGTAGATTGGAGAACTCCAGGGTATATGGTAAGAGAAGAAGTACAGAGGGATTTATTAAGGGGAAGGGCGGGACAAAGGGCCTGGAGATTTGAGGAAAAGTTGGAAAGGGGAGAGGGTAGTGAAATAGCGAGCCTATGTTTAAAAGAGATTAGGGATAGGGAGGGGGTCGGGGAGAGGTTGTCTGAGTGGGAGAATGGCAGGGTAAAATATTATGAGGAGATTGGAGTAAAGATAGCAGAAATGGGGGAAAGTAGGGAGGCAGGAGAATGGAGAGCTCAACAGTTGATAGAGAAGGAAAGGAGGATACAGAAAGAGGAGAAAAAGAAAAGGATTGAAAGTTCGAGGTACAATAGAGATGGTACGGGAGGATTAAGAATGAAGGAGTGCCGGGGTATTTAAAAAAGGGATGGGGGGAAAAAAGATGACAGAGGGTGGCTAGGTTTAGGCTGGGGAACGAGATGAGAGAAGGTAGATACTGGGAAGGAGAGAAAGAAAGGGTGTGTAGAATGTGTGGATTAGTGGAGGAGAATTGGAGACATGTGTGGGAGGACTGTGGGGTATGGGGAGCGGAAGAGAATTGGGAGGATATGATTGAAGTGGTGCTGGGGGAGGAGGGGGACGGTGAAGGATGGTTAAGGAGATTGGAGGAATATAGGGGAATGGAAAACGTGGGAGGGCAGGGGGAAGGGGAGGAGTGATTACAAGGGAAGGGATGAAAGTTGAGTAAGTGAGTTGGGTAAATGGATGTGTGGAAAGAATTGAGTAATTGTATGGATGGAAGTGAAGAGTAGATGTGAACCAATGGCGGAGTAATTGAATAGAGTTGATTGCCGGAAGAGGAGGTCCATATTGCGTAAAGTAGAATAAAGCGATTGCGTGTGTGTGTATATAGGTATTATTTTTAGTTTTTTTTTTTTTTTTTTTTTTAGTTTAAGTTAGTTGTAAGGTTAGTTGTAAGAGTAGATATAAGTTTCTGTGCATGAAATTGTAACCTCCCCTAAGGGGAACCCATAAAAATTTATTTTATTTTATCTTATGTAATATATATTATTATATATATATATATATATATATATATTACATACAGGGTGCGTCGCCAAAATCCGGACAAATTTCAATTTGATATTCCCTCCGTTCAGTACCATTGGCAGATGTCGCGATTGGCATTCAAATAGCTTGACGCATGTACT
>NW_018023614.1:5232-11160 GCF_002006095.1 Pseudomyrmex gracilis | reverse complement strand
CGCCGGGCCAAACTGTCAACAAAGAATATTATTTGAACGTTATGCGTCGTTTGCGTGAAGCTATTCGTCTGCGACGGCCGGAATTATGGGCGAACAACTCTTGGTTCCTTCATCACGATAATGCAGCGGCTCACACTGCATTGGTTTTTCGCGATTTTTTTGCCAAAAACTCGACTCATATCGTTCCGCAACTACCGTATTAGCCTGATTTGGCTCCGTGCGACTTCTGGCTATTCAGCAAACTCAAAAGGCCAATGCGGGGACGCCGTTTTGACACGATTGAGGAGAGAAAAACCGAATCGAAGAAGGTCTTGAAGGCTATACCGAAAAAAGACTATTCCGACTGTTCCGAGGACTGGAAAAAGCGTTGGCATAAGTGCATTGTATCTGGGGGGGATTACTTTGAAAAGGATGAAATTGATGTGGATGAATAAATAAAGAATTTACATTTTATAAACAAATTCACCTTACTTTTTGATCACAGTAGTATGTTTCTTCATCGTCAGGGTTTCTTTCCTCTGGCTCAGATTCGCCGCTTGTCCAAGCTTCGTCGTCAACCATTATCTCAAAGATAAGTGATGGAACNCTTCTTGAATAACAAAATGTAATAACAATAACGAACAACTACTATGCTAATTAGAATATATACGTGGAAGTGTGAAAAATAACTAAATACTATCTCGTTGTCAGATGCTACTAAAAATGACAATTTTCCGATACTTTTACCTGGAGCTCACCTATAAAATCAGTTTTTTCAACAAGTGCACAGAGAAATGTTTTTATAGAATTACCAATGTAAAAAAATTGACCTTGACATAGCTATTACTTCTAGATACTACACAATGAAAAACATACAGATACATATGTTATCATTCAATACTTATACTCCGAACTTACTAAACAAAGATGACAAGACGATCTTGATAGAGCTAGTGTCACCTCAGCGTACCAAAAACGTTTGTTTATTAATTTTCAGGTAAGATAATGTTTTGCACATACTGATCTTCAAACTTCAAAGTCGGTGTGATGTAGTTAGACTTATTTAGTAATATTCTTATTTACTATAGCAGATAAAATCTAGGTACACCAATTTTNAAGTTTTCAAGCGCAAATACGCATTTTCATACTTTGACCTTCAAAGTTCAAGGTCAAAGAAGTCACTAGAATTTTTTTACTAATTTTATCGTATTCAGCAACTCATAAAACGTAGGTATACCAATTTTCAAGCGCAAATACGCATTTTCATTGTTTGACCTTCAAAGTTAATTTTGAAGGTCAAAGAAGTAACCAAGATTTTTTTCAATTTTTTTCCTAAATTTAGTGCATTAAATTGACCTTATAAACATCTATTACGTTCGCTTTTCTTGTTGGTCCATATATGGACCAGTCCCGGAGCGAAAAGATTAATTAGTAACAAAATATCTAATAATGCGAGCGAGGCTTTATGCAATATTAACACGAGAGAGCTTTCCGTTCGACAATACACAAGGCTTAGTAATTAAAATGACTTGCCTAAATTAGCCAGGATTATTGCAGGTAACTCACGAGATTGTACTCCCGTAAGTCTAACCAACCGCACTATACATCGCCGACTGGAATGTTCGTGAAGATTTTTTATGCACGTTGTTTATTCGCTCAATTTCCGTGATTGCGCTCATAATTCGTCTCCGACAAGCACAGAAATTATCTAAATTGTACACGCTGTTTTTCGTAACGCGATATTTAGCTCAGCGTTCAATAACTCAGCGTTCCGTACAATAACACATAGCGAACAGCACATACACGATATTACTCACGATTTTGCGACAACACGAGTACATTACCTGCTGTAACTTTGTTGCGCGTGAACTTGGCGCTAGGCACCACCGTGCCTTTTGATTCATTTAAGCTAGTTATCGCGTAAAATTGATTTCTTCACGGAAAAAAATAGTTTCTACCACAGCTAATTACGGTTTACTGAAACTGAATTTGCTGCTGTAGCTATAAAATTTCCTATTACATAGAAACAGTTTGCTAATATTCCTAAATATGTCGACATAATAGCAAAATATGTATGTCTGTCACAGTCATATTATTTAGTAAAATAAAATTATCTGTTATAGTTATCGAATATAGCAACAGAAGATAATTTTCTTTGCTATAGCTACCATGATGTGATGTAACTCTATTGGCTATCATAATAGCTATTACATAAAAAAAAATTAGCTGACTTTGTTATCTGCTGTATCTTCCTCAGCAAAGACAAGAATACAAGATGTTCAAACAGAATGCGTTTCAATATTCATTGCCAGTAGGGAAAGAGTAGCATGAAAGAGCCATGTTTTGAAAGAACCATTTTTATTTATTCAGCAGTTTCTGGTCGAATCCCACAGAAGTTTTAGTTTTTATGTAGCAATATTAACCGTGTGTTACCCATAAACATTTAACAGTTGAGTAAAACCAAGTGACGCATCGTATTAAAGATTCTGTCAGTGAAAAGTAAGTTTTCAAGTTGAATATCTTTATTTTTTAACATTCTCATGTGAAAAAGTAATGCCAAAATTATTATATCATGTTTTTATGTATGTATTTAGTCTTCTAATTATGTAAATTATTCTTACTTAAAGCGTTTATTTTGTAGTTTATTTTAAGGTTATAATATTTAAGAAAAAAGTTGTGAAAGAGCCGGATTATAATGCGATGAAAGAGTCGGCTCTTTCATTACTAGCTCTTTCAAAACCACATATTTGATAAGTATTTTTAAATAATGGTTATAAGTTTAAATGACTATTTTCTATTTTAGAAAATAGAGATGTCGTCAGAAAAAGAACAAAGTTGTTCAAAAAAGCCAAAGACCATCAACTTCAACAATAGAAGAAGCTGTTACTGAGGTTATACAAAAAGGTCAATCAATAAATAAAACGGCTCTTTCTTCAAATATATCAAGGGCTCACTTAGCTAAACTCGTCAAAAAAGTAAAAGTGTCTGGCGAATTGTCTTACAAACATTGTCCTAACATAGGAAATAAACGTATTTTCACAATGGAGCAAGAAAATTTGTTGGTTGATTATTTGGAAACTTCATCTAAAATGTGCTATGGTCTTACTAGACAACAAACCAAAAAACTAGCATTTGAATATGCAGAAGCTAATGCTGTTTGTCCAGATAAATGGAAGGACTCTAAAATTGCAAGCAAAGATTGGTTGAAAGGGTTTATGAGCCGACACAAAAACTTGGCAATAAGAAAACCTGAAAATACTTCTCTATCAAGAGCAATAAGTTTTAATAAAACAAATGTGAACGCATTTTTCGAAAAATTGACCAATGTTTTCAATAAATATAATTTCTCGCCACATATGATATTTAATGCTAATAAAACAGGTTGTAGTACTGTAACTAACCCTCCTAAAGTGATTGCTGAGCGAGGATCGAAACAAGTAGGACAAGTGACATCAGCTGAGCGAGGGAATTTAGTCACAACACTGTTTTTTATTAATGCTGTTGGTGGTTTTTTACCTCCTGTTTTTATTTTTCCTAAAGTAAATTACAGAGACATTATGTTAACTAATGGTCCACCGGGAGCTCTTGGATTAGCACATATTTCAGGATGAATGACTGAAGAATGTTTCATGAAAGCCCTGAAACATTTTGTAATACATGTAAAACCATCACAAATAAATCCAGCATTGATCTTAATGGACAATCACAGTTCTCATGTCAATCTTAGTGTGATTCAATTTGCTAGAGAAAACTTGATAATAATTGTCACATTTTCACCACATTGTAGCCACAAGTTACAATCACTTGATGTTACAGTATATAGCTCATTAAAAACTAGATATCAAATTGCTATGAATGAGTGGATGCTGTCTAATCCAGGTAAAAAAAAAAAAATAAACAGTGACTATTTACCAAGTTGGACAATTTGTTAAAGATGCTTATCTAGTAGCATTTAGTCCTCAAAATATTACACAGGGTTTTCTTAAAACGGGGATTTATTAGTTAAATTTACACATATTTTGCGAAGACGAATTTCTATCATCATGTGTAACCGATAGACCTGATCCATCTACAGAAGTTTATTCAACAGAAGAGAATTTAAGATCTTCTTTACCTGTAATATCAACACTCTCACTTCCTCAAGTACTTCCGGACAACAAATAGTATTACCGGAAATAATAAGACCATTTTCAAAGGCAGGTAGAAGACAAAAACCAATCCGTAACAGCCGCAAAATGTCGTCTGCCATTATTACGGATTCTCCAGAAAAAAAGAAGATAAAAGAGAAGGAATCGAAAAAAAGAAAGAATACTGAAATAACAAGAGAAAAACTAGAAAAAGAAAAACATAATAATAATTGTATGGTGTGCAATAAAAGATATACAAAAAGTAAGCAAGATTGGTTTCGATGTAAAGTTTGTTCTGGTTGGGCACACAAAATATGTCGAATAAAAGAGGCGCTACATTTTTTTTGTAAAAACTGCTTTTAAAGATACGTAAAATACTTCATTTTCTTCTCAATTATAATTTTTCGAGTTTTTTCTTAAAAGTCTGATTATTAAAATAAAAGTTACTTAGATTCAAGTACAAAATATATGAAGAATTTATGTTCATGTTATCTTTGTTTATTTTTGAAAAGATTGTTTAATGAAACTAGTTTTGTTTTTGTTTAATTACTGTCAAAGTTTATTTTGAAGAGATTGTTTAATGAATTTAGTTCAATTTTTGTCTAATTATAGTCAAAGTTCTTGTTATCAAAAGTCAGCTCTTTCATAACGTCCGATGGCTCTTTCAATGCCCATATGTTATAAAAGAGCCAAATTTTTCTTTTTTTAAAAATGCACATATGTCTACTAATCGTGTTGTTTTTGGTCTTTTTGTTTATTACATTGTATACGTGACTAAATACACAACAAATTGGTATAAAAAACATTATGTTTGATTGTTTTTTACATAGTTTTTTTAGCCCTTTTCTAAAACTGGCTCTTTTATGCCACTCTTTTCCTATTAACAGTTTATTGTTCACGTTATATGTATGTATTATAAATTTGTGTATTGATAGTGAATATTGGAATGCACTCTTAAACAGATCTGATCAATTAAGCTTTCTGAAAAGAAATTACCGGCAGCGTAGGAATCTATTTGCGATTGTCGCCATTGGCTGTTCGCATTCAGCGAATTAATAATCAGTCAATAGCGAGTCGAACGTATGGCAATCTTGTTTTACACAACGTGTGAGTACAAGTCGAACCGGCAACCGGCATAAGCATTTTCGTGTGCACGCGAATACGCGAATGTTTGTGAACATGTCGTGCGACGATACGTGCAGTGTGTTAACTAGTGAAGATTTAATCCTGAAATAATTGTCAATTTTACCGGTAAGTCATATTGTTTTATTTATGAAAACAGTTATAAGAGTATATATAACATCTCTTTTTCTATATGTGATTACATCGTTACTTATTTCACGTATGTTATTGTAAGTACTGTATACTGCTAGTTTTTAAACAATTAAAGGTTATGTATTGCGTAAAAAAAAGAACGTTATACATTGATTTCACGATTGTTATTGTCACACATAGTTTGGTTTTTGTTATTTTTTTCTTTTTGCCTGTATTTTAGTTCAACAAATTGAAGTTGATCAATTTCATAGTCTCACAGAAGAAGATTTTGAAAAGTTTAATACCAAATATAGGATCACAACGAAAACTCCAAAATAAAGTAAAACAATATTTAATTAAGTACCCAGCAAACAATTTGGTTGCGAGATGTCGCAGTTTTGTCGCCAACCGCCGGCGAAATTAGTAGACTAAATTCATATCCATCTGTGTCCTCATTAGGATATGGTTTGGCGACCATATCTGTCAAACATGTGAGATGTCAAAATGAGACCAAAATCATAACAAGTCTGCCACTAGCAAAGCAAAGCCAAAGTGACGCACCAAATCC
>NW_018023614.1:0-3987 GCF_002006095.1 Pseudomyrmex gracilis | reverse complement strand
ATTGACCATCTATTTGTTATCAATTTCACTAACATATATGGAATCATTTTGGCCGCAATAGTCTCATGTATGTGCCAACAGAGTTGTTGCGTTTTTTGTCTCTATGTGCTAACAGTTTTGGCAGCACCAAAGCATGTTTCCGTATTGTAGCGTTTCTGCACACAGTTTCTGTTGCCACGGTCTGCGCAGTCAGAAATTGTTTACTGGGTAGGTGGTATTCACTTTTTTTCATATTTCTTTGCAAAAAAGTCAATCTCTCTTTTTAAAAATCACATACATAATACACATATATGTATACAACCACATTTTCCAAAAACAGTCACTTCAACAGTTGTCTCAACAACAAACACAAGAAAGTACAGAAAGTATATAGAGTACAGAGAGTAATATACAAACTCTGATATAAAAAAAATTATAGAGAGCAATTTATCAAAAACACACGATATTATTTTTATCTCACAAGATGTGAATATTTCATCAGAAATAAGTCAGCAAAATTTCAGATGATGCTTCAGATAGTGTCTCTGTACAATCAACTGTATTTAACCCGGAGGTCCCGAGTTCGAATCCACTCATCACCTAAGGATTTTTTCTGAGCCGGTTCCTTTCAGCCGAGTTTATCGGTTGATCGGCGAACTGAATCGAGCCTCCAAAAATTAATTCGGATGTAATCCCGAATTAATTTTCCTACCCACAAGGCGATCATAGTCACAACATCTTGAACACGAGCCCAACACAGATGAACACGCCCACTCCCTGACGAAAATAAGAAGCTTTACAGAGCGTTGATAACCGATAAAATTTAATGAGAAGTTTTTGAGAGGTTATACGCTTTCACACTTTATAAGAATGCTTATATAACTCCAAAAGGTTTGAACTCTTTTGGAACGCTTATCAAACGCTATATATAATGTTTTTTAAACATTCTGCAATGATAAGGTAACGCTTTTCACAAAACGCTCAGTAAATACTGATAAATTTTTTGTACAAAGAGTTTGCTGACAGACTTTTCAAACGGTTAGCAAATGCTTTTATGAATAAGTAATAAAAAATATTAAAAACTACACATTAAAAATCAATTTATTTATTATAACTCAGTTTATTGTAAGAATAAGAAGACTATTGATATATATTACATATATTTAATATATTAAATTATTTAATTATATTGAGGTGAATTTTATGTAATAGTTTTATGGAATAGTTTTATGTAATTTAATATATTACATTATTTAATATAATTACTAATTAGTATATATTTTTAAATTTAAAAATATATATCAGTCAGTAATTGCGTAGCAAGTAACAAAATTTTCATACAAAAAATTTTCGTATAAATTTAAGAATTGAAGTCCAGATGAACAATTATTGAACGCTTACAAGTCTGTACACAAAGAGAACTTCTTTAAATTTAATAATCCGATTTGTTTAACTCATATTTGTTGCATTCAAATAACATAATTTTATATCAAACAACAATTTTATTGAATGAAACTTTGTATTGTTACGTTAAATTAAATTATAATATGAAGGAAATAATATAAGTGCTCGAAATAATTTATTTCAACGAAATAATGTTTTTATTAGGTTTTTTTTATTAAATAAAGCATTTACTAAAAAACTCAATTTTTAACATAAATGTAACAGACTATATTTGATTTAGAAATATTTTTACCCATTGAGAGAAATAGTTTTACCCATTGCACTGCACTTTTTAATAAAATAATATTTTAAAGAAATAATAAATGAACTGTGTAAGATAGCTTGAGAATAAGTAGATAAAAATAATCACATTTTAGAAAGGAACAAGTAGTCTTGCAGACTGAGTGCAGGTGCTGCGAATATGACTGAGTGCAGGTGCTGCGAATATGACTGAGGCGTCTAGAGGTCTAATCCCGTTATCATCTTAGGATTTTTTCAGGTCCAGTCCCTTTTAATGGAATTTATCGGTTGATTGGCGAGCTGAATCGGGCTTCCAAAAATTAATTCAAGTAAAATCTCTTAGCTGTGTGAAAGCGCAAGTCGCGAAAAATTTTTTTATTGAAGTTTTAGATGTATTTAACTTAATAAACTATTTTGTTTCGTCTCACGCTTAACGTAAATACTATGCAAACTTTCAGAAACGCTGTAGCGTTGCAATTTCCGCTTTATGAACTTTTTACTGACCGTTTCAAAATTTTCTACGAACTTTCACAAAACGTTCATACAAACGTCAAATAAACGTTTATAAAACTTCTCATTTTCGTCAGGGCTGTAAAAGAAGGTCGTGTATTGCGTGATAGGGTACTGCACAATCCTCCCGTGAAAAGAGTATAAAGATTCAACTGACTTTGATAATAAATGTGTCTATAAAGAATGGCTGCAGGCACGTAAAATACCCAATAAAAAAAAATCAATTGTATTTAGTGGTAAGAACATTAAAAAATATACATATTTATAATATAATTTGTTTTTAATTTAAATTTAGAATATATTTTTGTATTAATTTTTATATATATTTGAATTTAATATATTATATTATATTAAATAATATTAAATAATAATTTAAAGAAAAGACAAATAGCTCCAAAGATTTTAAAATTCAAGATGAGAGGCAGTTGAAGCAAGACACGGATGTTGTTGCGCAAACACGTGAAGGTGATTTTTATTTCATGATGTAATGTGTATGTATAATGTGATAACGTTTCGACCATCGGTTTAGGTCTTTATCAAAATCTTTAGTAATATGCTGGTATTAAAGTCGTCGTGTAACGAGATGAGGATACATGGTAACACGTGAGTGTGATCAATCAGTCATTGACAGCTCACGTGTTAACATGTATCTTCATCTCGTTACACGACGACTTTAATAACAGCATATTACTAAAGATTTTGATAAAAACCTAAACCGATGGTCGAAACGTTATCACATTATACATACACATTACATCATGAAATAAAAATCACCTTCACGTGTTTGCACAACAACATCCGTGTCTTGCTTCAACTGCCTTTTATCTTGGATTTTTAAATAATAATTGTTTTCTAATTAGATGTATCATCTCAAAGAGTCATGAAAATTGTTTAAAGAAACGACGTCTCGCTGATGATAAATATGTAAGAAAGTTAAATATACACAGTAAAATAAAAATGTATTATTTATTTTGTATTATATTGTATTTATTTTTTCAGGATCTTGAAGATGTTTTGAGAAAGTCAGAGGAGGGCTTGATAGTGCTAACTACTATGAAAAAGAAAAGAGATTAAATAATGATTTACAAAATAAAATTTCAAAACTTTTTATATTAAATTTATATTAAATTTATATTAAAATATAAACATTTTTAGTCAAAGATACTTCTATATTTTTTGTAAAATAAAAACCTATTTTTTACATTTAAAATAAACATATGTCAAATGTGATTTATGTTAAACTAGAACAAGATTTTGAAGCATTATATCTAGATCACAATTTAAAACTTTATGTTGCTTGGCCGAAATTATCTGAATTTATTCTTAACCTCTTGAGGACGAGCGTCGACTATAGTCGACAATCGCCGAAAGCATTCCATTGTTTATGTCCTTTAGTCTGAACACTTCGTTGTAAGTAGTTTTTGTATCAACTCTTGTGTCTGTCAATTTCTCAATTTAATACGTTTGCTTGCGGCCAGGGATGCCAGTTTCAAGACTTTTGCAGCATGCAACAGCAAGTGGAGGGGATGCGCACACAGGCGAACAGCCGTGTCCGTGTGCGCCCGGCGCTTCGGCCAACTTCGAGCAGTAGACGGAGACGGATATATACAGAGTGTCCCAGAATTGGTTTAACATCTCTCGTAGGTAGATAGAAGAAATAAAACTGAGGTGAAAAGTCCTATACCATTTTGCTAGATTCGCAATAGTTACTGAGATTTTAATTAATAAAGATCCGCGAATAAGCATGCATCGGGCTGTCTTACGCGCGTAAGATTGCCCGCCGCGCTTCGCGCGCTAACGGTGTTACCCATAGCG
>NW_018023613.1:10228-13077 GCF_002006095.1 Pseudomyrmex gracilis | reverse complement strand
TCATATATTAGTTTATTAGTATATATTATATATTAGTAATAGTATTATCAGTTTTATCTCAAGGTGCCAAAAAGAATAAGTGCGCTCCTGAGTTCTGAATAATGTTGATCATAATATGCGTGCGTTCGCGGGCGCCCGTGCCCGTGCCCGTTTTCAGCGTTTTGCCGACCCCTGTTCTAAGCGACTCACGTCTTCAGTGAGCAAGTAGAGTTTACAACCAATAATGTCACGTCTGAAATAAAAAATAATAATTCTTTATTAATTTAATTTTTTAACAAAGAATAACTTTTATTACCATAAGAAGTATTTTCCTGATAAGATTTTGTACGTAGTACATACATACTCGCATACGTGAAGTCTAATACGCCTGATATATTCTATACTTGATATATTCTTCTGTTTCACAATTCAAACTATTTTTATATCCAAAATCTTTTTTATTAGCAGTGCTGCAATTCTTGAAGATGTTTATGAAATTTGTGTTATTAAACTGCCAGAAGTAAGTTACAAAAAAAGACAATGCACGGTTTGACATGTATATCTTTTATTGCAACTTCAGTAACCTACATAAATCATAGTATATACACATTTACTTATAAATGTGTATATAAACAAAAATTTCAAATGTGATACTGCACATTTTTGAATATCTAACGTATCTAACGATATTTTCACAAATGTGCCTGTTAGGGTGGTACTAAAATGTTATATTACTGTTGCAGTAGTCACTGAAAGGTTATGTAACAATTATATAAATTACTAAAATGGGTATATAACTGCGATATAAATACATTAGTTAACTAATGATATTGTTATATAATTATTCTTTTTATTTGTTATAAAATAGTAATATAACTATTAAAAAAATGGTCAAAGCCAAAAGCACGAGTGTTCCTAAGATTGACTAGTCAATGCGCAAACCAACCAAGCGTCTTGGTCAAAGCCCGAAATAGTTTTTTTAACGTACTTTTTACTGTGCGCTACTGTAGCAGTGACATTATATAGACTAGATTAGTTAGGTTGGATTTTTACGGAGAGAAAATGCCCGCCTACGCGTTACGATAATATAAGATACAAACGAAATATTTTATTTGTCTCAAATGTCTATTAAACTTTGATCAAAACGCTTGGTTCCGCATTGACCAAACAATTCTAAAACCGCTCGTGTTTCGAGCTTTGACAATAACATGTCCATAAAATATATACATCACAAAACTGTCCTTTTTTACTTAACTTTCTATAGTTTGTACTAAAAGTATCATATCTTTTTTTTTTATCATTATATATTTTCACAACCATACATATCTTTTTTTTTATATAAAATCTTCAAATTCTATTTACCAATACATCACTCGATCATATCGATATAAATTGTCACATTTCAGTAACGCAGACATAAAATGTGTCATATAACATGTTACATTACCTACCTGTTATCTACTTGTTGCCAGTAAGTAACGAACTATATAATTATTTCATTACAGACTTATATTGTATAAATAAGAAAAAATTATATAATCCCAATATAAATCAAGTATAACAACTGTTACATTATATGTTACTCCCATGTATGTAGCAGTTATATTTTGTGTTTGCTGCGTTGTTTCACACGACATCGTATATCGAGTCTGATGTTACTTTCCCAACAGTGACATCCGTTATCGTCATTATTAATTTACCCTTTTCTCAATCTCTTTATTTATTATCATCTCTCTCTTTAATATTTATACATCACTATCGTGTATCATTGTCGATAGAATCACACCCACCGGTCGGTGATTAGTATTAGATGATACAATTGCACATTTAGCAACTTATCGACGCTAAGCAATCAGTGACATTTTCCGATTGAGTTTGAGGCCATCTCCAGAGTTGTCTGCCGCCTATATATAGCTGCTGCTGTTGGTGTTTGCTGCCGCCGCTGATGTTGCTACCATTGCTGGACCTTGCTTACGAAGTCGAATATTGCTACAATGGCTGCTAAATGATGCATGACAGTTTTAGATTCTAGTCGTAATAGATCTTGAATCATTTTAGGCTTCCATACGCAAGTGTCATTTTTTGTGCAACACTTAACAAACATAAAGTTCCAATTAAGGTAAAAATTGTTTGACTGTTTCTGTGCGGAAATGATTAAAATTTATACTTACATTTTCTCGTTTCTTACATCTCATGTAAGTTTCTTTTTTACTTCTGTTTTTAATAAATTTTTAATAAATTATTTTTAATAAATTATGGTAAGATAGGCAATATTTCTACGACTGACTAGTTCTGAGATCTATTTATATACAATATAGTTGATACACCAAGACAAAGCTTGTGTGCGATGAACCAGCTTTGATAACAGTAGCGTAAAACTGATTTTCTCGTTGTTCATAGGCGCCTGATATCTGGTACGCTGTTTTCTACGTATTTTCGTACGTAGCAGCTGGATCGAAACAACGAAAACAAGGTCAGCAACAGCAACATCACCAATAGCAACCACAACAGCAGTACCAGCAGCAACAGCAACAGTATCAACAGCAGCAGCAGCAGATCTATCAGCAACAGCAAAATACACTACAATCACGTCAACAACAAGAACAACAGCAGCAGCAATAATCACACCAATTCCGGCATCCTTATCAGCAACGCAAGCAGGAACAATCGCAACCGAGTAACGCGCCACTGCACAGAAACACAACTATATCCGCACTCTCGTCAACATTGATGAACGGAATAGAGACACTCGCTTCCCTTTATCCACAGCGTTCACAACAACAATAGATGCGCACCGCACACCTGTTTACCTTGAGTATAAGTGTGCTATTTTTCCTGAAATTTCGTTAAATTCTATGATCGAACACATA
>NW_018023613.1:0-7288 GCF_002006095.1 Pseudomyrmex gracilis | reverse complement strand
GACTTGCGTACACGAAATATAAGTGAAACTGTCGCGTAGGATGTTTAGAAAACTGTAGTATTGTATTCTATGTCCCGAATACAGGGATCGATTATTTAATACACGGTTTCGAACACGGAAAACAAAGTTTTCTTTTGGTAGCTCGTAGAGCTCGTTAGAATACACGCATCGATCTCGTTACATATTAGGAAGCATATGCGTGATATATACCAAACCTGTACAATAATCCAGAAACGACGTCTTCGAAATGTGAAACCACATCCATCCTGCGTTTCCCTAGGAATGTATAGTTAAGTATGTCGGAAGCGTCAACCGAACGAGTTCGCACGTTTTATATCGCGACCGCGACAGACGGCATTGGCATTAAGTGCGCGCAGCGATGTTGTTTCACAAATAAATTCGTAACTTTATTCTTTTTTTTGTCGATATTTGTTTACATAACTTTACGGAGATCAAACGACCAGTCTAAGATAGAATACAATACCATCGCAAAATTAACTGACGTACAAACTTTAGCATATGTGTCGCACTAGAGGAACTAATATATATATTCTAGCAATATGAAAAAAAAGTATATAGATATTTAAAAAAAGGATATAGGAAATTAAATGGTTAAGAACGAGTGAGGTAGCGAAGTGATGCAAACAGGCATAGGTGAACAGACTCAGTTTTATTTCCTGTATCTTTTCATACAATTAAAATATTTTTGAATAGAGCTTATTTTGACAGCTAAGTTATAGAGAAATACATTTCTTAGACTAAGACGGAAATTTTTCTTTTAAATAACAGAGTAAACATATACATTTATACCTTAGTAAGCAAACTGTAAAAATATTGCGAAATTTTATAAACGTATACATTTATAATTGCATTGCACAAAATTATATATATGTATATGCTTAAAAAAATGCATAACGATTGTTTTACAATTTTTGACAAACAGTATTTACAAAATTTTATTTCGACAAAACTGTTGCGTTATGGGAAATCATTTTAATGCACTAGGTAAATCCAGTTGTACAGCTAAATATAAATATACTGTTNAAAATGTATTTCTTGTTCGTGAACTTCACAAAAATTACTGATTTTAAAGTGAAATCAGACATAATTCTTGATATACAATATAACGTATTTTACAAGAAAAGTGGGTAGAAAATATACAATAGCATAATCACAAACAATATCTTGGTTATTTCATTGAGCCAGTCCATCCTGCAACATCAATAATAGTAATGCACATCTTATTACAGTTATATCACATAGAATATGTAACGTTTTATCATTCGTAGCTTCCGGAAATAAAATTGTTTGCTTCTGTATAAATCTAAAATAAACAAATTTCTAAGAGCTGGCGGTAAAACTCATGATTATTATTGAATGCCAACAAAGTTTTCACGGTGTGACCTAAGTTGTACCTACCAAACGTCACAAACGATCAACTATAGCAACATATTTTCGCGAATTTATGTAAAACGTTCCTGTCAGAAAATGCTAGATACACCTTTTTATCAAAATGTTCTACAGAAAACTATTGTTTCTCAATGCAATATACACAGAGAGTGAAAAAAACTCCACTTGAAAGCAAGAGTGGAGCTTGTTTTTACTAAATCTTACCTTTTACGATGACGTCTCGCTTGCTCCAAGCGACTCATGTTTTCATTAAGCAAGTAAAGTTTACTGCCAATAATGGCGTTTCTGAAATAAAAAGTAACAATTATTATTATTCAAATAAACTACTTCTTCTATTTCTAAAATAAAGAATAATTCTAAAGTCAAAATAAAAATACTTGTTTGCTCAAATTGCAAAAGTACATGTTTGCTTGCGTGAGGTCTAATACGCACCTAATATAGTCGTCGATATTGAAATCTATCAAGTCTCTATATCCAAAATCAATTTTGTCATCCGCGCTTAAAGTCTCAAACAAGCTTATAACTTTTGAGTTATTAAAGTGCCACGAGTTTCTTACAAAAAAAGACAATGCGAAAAGTGATACGAATATTTTTCTTTGCAGCTTTAGTAACCTAAAAAAATAAAACTTTCTACGTTACACTTCCACTTATAACAATAATTTCGAATGTGGCGTTAAAGTAACTTTCTAAATAACACTTACATCGGAGGTAAATGGACTATTCTCAGAATAGTATCTACTAGAACTGCCGGCAACATATGTAGTATCACTACCAGTATGTAATATAAAGAATAATTTTTTATCCCAATCATATTTGGTTTCCAAATAATCCTCTCAAAAGGAATATCACAAGCGAAACGAAAACCTACGCGTAATAATTTGCGTAGACTCAAATTCAGTATGTCCTTGGTACAGCAGTTATAAATATGAATGCTCGTATCCTCAGCGATGCTGATTCGTAGAAAATATTATGAGTCTTAATTTTCGATAGTAAAAGAATAACTTCAATACTAAAAAGTGGTTTTATCACATACGTACTTTCTCATTCCCCGTCTCCAACCAGCGATTACCGTTGCTTTTGTTACAACATCGATTGGTACCCAATCTGGTACTACAGAAGAGTCCATATAAGCTACGCGCAAAAGACCGGTCGCACTACCAATTACTAAGCCCATTGGGCCATTAAAATTATCTATCCAACCTGGTATTGGATCGCTAATTGATGGTATTACAATTGAAGGTCTAATAATAACGCAAGGCAACGATTCAGAAAAATCCTTTATAACATTTTCTGCTAGTCGTTTTGTAAAGACGTACGTATTCGGCATAGGATGTATATATCTGCAACAATTAATTAACAAGAACATATTTTACCAATGACAATATATACACGACACAACGCACGTATCTCGTGTGCATGCGCGNATCAATAATAGTAATGCACATCTTATTACAGTTATATCACATAGAATATGTAACGTTTTATCATTCGTAGCTTCCGGAAATAAAATTGTTTGCTTCTGTATAAATCTAAAATAAACAAATTTCTAAGAGCTGGCGGTAAAACTCATGATTATTATTGAATGCCAACAAAGTTTTCACGGTGTGACCTAAGTTGTACCTACCAAACGTCACAAACGATCAACTATAGCAACATATTTTCGCGAATTTATGTAAAACGTTCCTGTCAGAAAATGCTAGATACACCTTTTTATCAAAATGTTCTACAGAAAACTATTGTTTCTCAATGCAATATACACAGAGAGTGAAAAAAACTCCACTTGAAAGCAAGAGTGGAGCTTGTTTTTACTAAATCTTACCTTTTACGATGACGTCTCGCTTGCTCCAAGCGACTCATGTTTTCATTAAGCAAGTAAAGTTTACTGCCAATAATGGCGTTTCTGAAATAAAAAGTAACAATTATTATTATTCAAATAAACTACTTCTTCTATTTCTAAAATAAAGAATAATTCTAAAGTCAAAATAAAAATACTTGTTTGCTCAAATTGCAAAAGTACATGTTTGCTTGCGTGAGGTCTAATACGCACCTAATATAGTCGTCGATATTGAAATCTATCAAGTCTCTATATCCAAAATCAATTTTGTCATCCGCGCTTAAAGTCTCAAACAAGCTTATAACTTTTGAGTTATTAAAGTGCCACGAGTTTCTTACAAAAAAAGACAATGCGAAAAGTGATACGAATATTTTTCTTTGCAGCTTTAGTAACCTAAAAAAATAAAACTTTCTACGTTACACTTCCACTTATAACAATAATTTCGAATGTGGCGTTAAAGTAACTTTCTAAATAACACTTACATCGGAGGTAAATGGACTATTCTCAGAATAGTATCTACTAGAACTGCCGGCAACATATGTAGTATCACTACCAGTATGTAATATAAAGAATAATTTTTTATCCCAATCATATTTGGTTTCCAAATAATCCTCTCAAAAGGAATATCACAAGCGAAACGAAAACCTACGCGTAATAATTTGCGTAGACTCAAATTCAGTATGTCCTTGGTACAGCAGTTATAAATATGAATGCTCGTATCCTCAGCGATGCTGATTCGTAGAAAATATTATGAGTCTTAATTTTCGATAGTAAAAGAATAACTTCAATACTAAAAAGTGGTTTTATCACATACGTACTTTCTCATTCCCCGTCTCCAACCAGCGATTACCGTTGCTTTTGTTACAACATCGATTGGTACCCAATCTGGTACTACAGAAGAGTCCATATAAGCTACGCGCAAAAGACCGGTCGCACTACCAATTACTAAGCCCATTGGGCCATTAAAATTATCTATCCAACCTGGTATTGGATCGCTAATTGATGGTATTACAATTGAAGGTCTAATAATAACGCAAGGCAACGATTCAGAAAAATCCTTTATAACATTTTCTGCTAGTCGTTTTGTAAAGACGTACGTATTCGGCATAGGATGTATATATCTGCAACAATTAATTAACAAGAACATATTTTACCAATGACAATATATACACGACACAACGCACGTATCTCGTGTGCATGCGCGAATGTAATATAGTACTTACTTTGCGGTAAAAATTTTTAAAATTTTGTTGTCAATTTTCTCAGCAGTGTGGATCGTCTTCTCCCAATCGACGTTTTCCAAAGGATAAAAAACCTCATCTATGACGGGTTTATCACACTGTGTAAATGCCGAGCTTACGTAAACTAGAGCCTATTTTGATTATGTAAATTAAATATAACGGTTAGAATTAGAATGTTGTCAAACACACAAAGGTATTAAGAAAAATGTACTTGCAAAACAATATAAATCGATAAAAAAACTTACTACTATATTTTTCATAGTTTGGGCCAAAATACAAATGTCACGCGTCGACCGTAAGTTTGTAAAAATCGCATCTTTCAGACTCTCGTCAAAGCGGACAGAAGCCGCTACGTGGAATATTATCGAGACTTTTTCACTTAACATTTTCCTGTCCTCTGGCAATAATCCTAAATCCTCTCTACTCACGTCTCCGCTTATTGGAATAATCTTCTCAAAACTGGTTGGCCGCTCGCGCCGTAATAAATCAAAAAGCTTGTTTTGTAACATTTTCTTTAACCTGTCGTTGATAGTTTGTCCTTTTTTTGGTCGAATCAGTAAAAATATTTCCTTAATATTTGGACAACTTCTCAGTAATTTTTCACATAGCGCTTTTCTCAGGAAACCTGTGCCACCAGTGATGAACACACTTCGATGAGAGTAAAAGGTGGGTATAGATATATTAGCGTATTCACTCATATTGACTAAAATATTTCAAACGTTTATAAAGTAGTATTTGATAGATACTGAGAAGTTTAAAATAGGTAGATAGTCAGCAAAACTCACAAATGTTGATGTGATCAAACCTAAGCACGTTCTTTTCTGTCAAAGTTTTTGTACGTAAATGAGTCTAACTGAATAGTCGGCTTATTTATAGGAAATGATGAGATCGTTTATAAGAAATGATGAAGACTTTTTTTCATGATATGCAATATTCTAAAAGTTCGAAGAGCAGTCTACTTTACATTTCGATATTGTGTTTAATATTGATTTAAGTGTATGTGTGTGTGAGTGTGTGATTTAAACTTATAATATGTTCAATATTCAGAATTTTGATGTATAATAGCGTGATACCGGTAAACGCGCAGAAACAAAATTGCTTGAAAATCGCGCACGAATAAACGATTACACAAAACGTTTTTCTATAATCGGGTTCAACTACAAGTAAAAAACTTTGAGAGATAAGCAAGTTGCAATCTCGTTGTGCCAGCAAAATTATAGAACAATAGTCTAAAATCGAAAAAGAAAGATTTTCTTTTAAANAACAGAATACCATATACACTTAAACACATAAGTCTTTCGTATATTTGTCTGCCTACATTTCTACGTTTAGAAGTTTGTTATTGATGCCGTTCACACAATCAAACATTGCTATTGAGAAATATTATCACGGTCACGCTATAAAAAATATATTAAAAAAGATTTCTCTAGATGAGAAATTAATACCTACGTGAATAGAGTATTTATTCATGTAAATGTTTTATGTTGAATATGCAATAGTTGAAGTGATAATAACCGATAGTTTTTTCTTTTCATTCTAATGTGTTAGAACTTCAATAGTATTTAAAGAGGCTTTCCTCACATTTGTATAAACAACAAGTATAACATTAAGTTAAAAATATTTTGTAATACTGATATACAAATATGTTAGTTTATATGAGTTTAACTGAAAAAATGCAAATCAGTGAAACGTTCTGTAAAGTATACATTTATGCTATATTATGTAAATCTTGTATCATTTTAACCATCAAAATCTATTTCAAAATTTTATACTCACAGATTTACGTGATTCTTACACTTCGTCTAGTATTACAAACTAATTTAAACATTCACTTTTATCAAATAAAATTTACTTATCTCAAAAAATAAAAAACACTCAATTCCTTGATTTATAATCTAATGTATCTATGGTTCAATCATAAACGTGAATACAAGATGTAGCATAGCATAATGACAAAAATCAGTTTGATACTTTTATGAAGCCAGTCCATTCTGAAACATCAATAATGGCAATCCATTAACACTATCTTATCGTTTTTATCACTTATAATATATAACATCTTATCAAATATCACGCAGTTTTCGCAACAAACTCGTTTGGCATTGGTTTTGTAAAACGAATATTAACATGCTTTTGACAATACAGCTCATGAAAATGACTAAATGTCAGCACTTCCGTTATGACCTGTTGCTACGAACAACACAAAGACCGATCAAAGTGCGCACGTAACTTTGCAATATCATGTGAAAAATGTTTCTATCCGAGAATGGTATATGCAGTATTTTATTATAATAATCTGAAGTATTTTACGCACTAATATTGTTTCTTAACGAGAGACAAGCACAGAAATTTGTACAAAACACTCGAAATTGATACAAAAATAGAGTGACACTTTTGCAGTGATCATTTTAGTCGTTTAATCTTACGTTTTACGATAACGTCTGAGTTGTTCTAAGCGACTCATATCTTCATTAAGCAAGTAGAGTTTAGTACTAATAATGCCACGTCTGAAATAGAAGATAATAGTTACTTATTAATCTAATTTTTAAACAAAGAATCAATTTTATTGACATAGCAAGTATTATTCTAATAAGATTGCATACGTAGTACATACATACTCGCATGCGTGAGCTCTAATACGCACGTTGACATGACATCCATATTAATAAACTTAACAGATGCGAAATAAAACGTGGTAGAATAGGGCTACAGGCGAAGGTCCACGTTAAAAAACCTAACGCGCTATTAGTGGCACCTCATGGGTAGTGCGGAAGACCACTACTTTCTTCGTAATATTATTATC
>NW_018023612.1:7919-11287 GCF_002006095.1 Pseudomyrmex gracilis | reverse complement strand
CGTAGCGGGCTTGGTGGAAGCGAGGCAGAACACATAGTATGTCTGCGCTCTTCCACGAGCCGAACAGCCGAGTGTGACGTCACGCACACGGACGGCGGTTCTCGCTGTGTGCGTGCCCCCACCACCTCGGTGCTCTTGGTGCTGGCCGGCCCGATCTAGCAACACTGCTCTCAGTTGTAATCGTTCCACGTGCGCAAAACGGCGAGGAGCAACGCAAATATTGAATCATCCTTCAAATGGACCTCAACTGAATATCCGTCATTTATAGGTATAATTTTTCTTTTTTCAACATCTAAAATTAATTTGGATAGACGTTTTTTCACTTTTTCATCAAAATCTACAGAATGACTATTTAATATCTGATCCAACGATTCCGACTCATTCTCTTCAATATAAAGCGACAAGACTGGAGAATGATTTCCTTGATAATCACCCTCAAGGTCACATATGTTTGTATCTGATTTTTTTCTACACAAGGTAAGGTTTTGTTCTACTAAAAATTCGCGGCCCAGTATGATATCATTCTCGAATGCGTATTTTTTGATAACAAATAGATTAACCAAAATTTCTTTTTCAGATAGAAAATCTAAATTCTACGAAACCGGTGCGACGCCCACAACATTCAAGGGGGAACCTTTTATATTTATAAACAATCTTTTTGACGGATCTAAAATATCACTGTACGGACGAACCCATTTATTATATACATTATATTTAATAAACGAAACAGGGCTGCCTGTATCTATCATAGCTAATAAATTACAATTTTGTTTACAAATCTTTTCTACCTTAATTAACAGATCGGCTAATTGAAGCAAGACGTCCTTCTTGTTGACTAAGGCGACGACTTCGGCTCCAGCTGCCACTTCCGTTACCGGCGCAGCAACCGACGCAGGACGCTTAGACTGTTGCGGCTTCCCATTCTTCTTTTTGAGCGAAGGGCAATCAAACTGCCGGTGACCTTTTAATTTACAATAGAAACAGACGATATCATTTTTACATTCTTTATGTAAATGACCTTTTTTATTACAATTTCTACAGACAGGATTTTTGTTTTTGTCAACTATAGAACCTGATGCCGATTTCTTTTCCACCGTGTCATTTAGTCCCTCCGTGAGACCCCGCATTTTCACCATAAACTGTTCCAATGGGCTATCAGCTATCAGCAAGGCTGACGCTTTCACGGCTGTATTAGTTATACCACTAATCAACATTTGAATCGTATCCTCGGCCGGAAGACCCAGCTGATAAATGAGAGCATTCTTTGCGATGGCATATTGGTCGAATGTTTCTTTGGAAGGCATCCATTTTCTGGACTCGGCTTTCTGAACAGCTTTAAAAATCGGGATCTTCCTGGCGAAGACAGTTACTATCTGTTGTCGAAGACCGAACCACGACTGTATTGTAGCGCCCGACTGCGACTCGTACCATGTCTTTGCATATTTGATCAGTTTACTGGTCGCGGCTAGTAAAGTGACACCATCTGAGGCATGGACCGCGGCCACCTGATCGACGCGATTAACCCAATTATTGATGCACTGATCTTCTGTCCCACCGTATTCCGGGATTTGTGTCGCCAGCCACGAAACAGCATTGCCCGGAATATTACACTCAGTCTGACGACCCGACCGTCCTTCCAACGAAAGAGACTGGGCAACCGCCCTTGAATCATCACTAACAACAGCGGGAAGTAAACCTTGTATAGATGTTTGCGCCCTTGGAGCGGTCGAAGCCGTTAGATGTTGTATTAACATCTGTATTGATTGTTGTTGTTGCCGCATGACCTCTGTCATCTCCGACAAAGAAGTGCGCAACATATTTGCCGTTAGCGGCTCTTCAAATCCGGCTCCAGCTCCTAAATCTCCCGGCAAGGGGGGCGCTATAACTCCTTGCGATTCCGCCATCAAGTCCTGCGGACCAACGCGCTCCAAATGCGATAGGATACGCTCAAATAATTCATCTCTTGTATCTGAAGTAGGAAGCTGGTATTTCCTCGCTTCGGCTTGAAGACGCTCCAAAGTCGCCGTTTCTAACGACAATCGATCGCGAATGGACCACATTTTTCAAATTTCACTATGTCTCGATGAGGGTGTCCTTGACACGATACACAATCACGTGCACAGGGACTGAGTGCCGAACGACTAACCGCCGTGGATTTTTTAAAGATAATCCCACTTCTGAGTTGAAATACTTTTACCCGATGAATATTTTCTTCTATCTTTTGTGGCCGACTCTGTAATCGAATGAAACGATTTATCGAACGCGTGATTTGAAACGCGTGTATCGATATGGCGAACACGTGCCCCTACGTGATCACTACGTCTTTCACTCGAATGCTCCGACGAATTAATAGGAGATTATGAATAATTGTACACACTCCGAATAATTAGACTACTGTATATGTATATATTTGTAATAAAATACAATATAGATGAAATTAACGACACTTATACTACAATTAATGATACTGTGATTTGTATGATTTTTCCGACTTGACTCTCAGGCGAAGATTCGACTGTTCTGTACGCCTTTACAAATGAGAGTGCCCGGTTGCTTTGATCCAGGCGGATGTTCGATTTTGTAACGAACATTCTCGAACAGCTTTTTAAAGCACGTGCTTCCGCTAATGGTTCAGAAAGGTTCCACCAGAGCGCATGCACGGCCGGTGTACCCAGTAGCTGGCGCGCTCTCGCGGCTGCCGTCTTACAGTACTGATCAAGAATTGTGTGTCTGCATGATGCCGGCATTCTAAAGTGCATTCTGCTTACACAAAGATCGCAGAGAGTGTTGAGCATAACGTGTCGTCGCGATGCTTGCCAGATAGACCTGTATCTGGCAGTCACAGAGACAGCACGCCATGGAAAGCATGCTTGCATAATGTCGGCACGTTGCCATCATTTTGTTTTGCTGGGTGGATTAAATCTCGGGCCGCTGGCGCGTGATAGTAGGAGGCGGCCGGGGGAGAACTACTTCTCCTTACCAGGGGGTACAAACTCAGCTACTTTTAGTGGCGACGGAGCTTTACTTCGGTGGTCCTCGTGCCAGGCGGCAACACAATCGATTTCTTTCTCTGCCTCTCTTCCCCCTTGTCTAGAAGTGCATCACCTGATATCAGCCATAACAGTTTCCAACAGTTTCGTTTTTGTTGGGTTTCACGGCATTTCGCTACATTTTAAGAGTTTTCTTCTGGTTTTTAAGTATTTTTGTGTATTTGTATGATTTTGTGCTGAGATGTGTGTAAAGCCAGCGGCATATGATGCTTTTCTGTCCGCTAGATTTCTTGAATGCTGGCTGCCGTGCTGGCTAAAGCAAGAGCAAAAGCAAGTGTGGTGATATATGATACAGTGCGAATGTTATTTTATATTAAA
>NW_018023612.1:0-7259 GCF_002006095.1 Pseudomyrmex gracilis | reverse complement strand
ATTTCATTTTGTCTACATACGCGTGAGCGATTTAAACGCGGCGCCGGTACCCCCACTACTTTTTTTAGTTCGCAAAGAATGTGGTCCTCGCCGTAGACGGCGCTGAAAACTGTCCCCACTTTTCTTAGGAGTGAGTTTGTACCCCCTGCTCCTTACGGCGCACGATATGGTGCTCCGCACTGTACTTGGCGCCTGTTTTTACCTTTTTTAAAAAGGTAAGTTTTTAGAGTATCACACACTTTATATTTTATTATACACGTGAACTAGGCGCGAAAAATCGTGTCTCTTTATTTATTATGAAAAACGACAGATAGTAGAAAAACAGAAATAATACAAAGGTTAATCAAGAAAAACGTTTTGTGATTTCCGATATGTGTTTGAAATATTAAGTAAAACTTTCACCAAATATTTATCAATGAAGTGATTTTTTTAATAGACATCTTTTGTAAAAGATAAAGGTTAGAACTCCAGTCAGCAATATGAATCCAAATAAAGTCTAAAAAAATTTTTGCATAAGATTTGGACATCAGAATATATCTTTTAAAAGATGTTTTTATTAATTCAGAACGACGTCCAATACGCCACTGTAATATTGTAAATTTTTCTACTTGGTTTTTTAAATAACTTAAGTTAATAGATTTTTATTAGCTATAGATTTCGTTGATTTATGTATTTAGCAAAATTCTTATTCATTGTATTTTTATCAATTAATAAAAGCTTTGCAATTTTGCGAGAAATTTTTCCTGAAGAAAAGTCTGTTATGACTACGTATTCGAAGAGTTGTATTTTTCGGCATTGCGGTATTAGACTGAATGTTAAGTAGACAACTTTTTACAAAAGAGTTTTTAAAGAAATATAAACAAACCGTGCTTATAGAATCATAACAAAAATATAGCTCAATATATTTGAACGCAGATAAATATGACTCAACTGAATAAATACAAAATGTAAAATTTAAAAGATTTTTAGTTGCATTATTATTTGTATGATACTTATGCTTACTATTTTACATAATTAATTTATAGAAAAATTCAATATCTTATAATATCTTAAAAAGATAATATGACCCAACACTTTTGCACGCCACTGTATATAGATGCATATTTTCGCACGAACATCCTGCAAGCCGTAGAAGTTTCAAAGAGCTTAAGAATTTATTAATTTATTACTAGATAAATTTCACTCAGAACAATCCAATTAGAAAATGAAAAAAAACGATATAACCATTTCATCCTCAAAACTTGTGTAACATATATGCCAAAAACGCAACGTCTTAAAAGTAAAGTAGTAGAGATGGATCATGCTACAGATGTGTATACCTCACAAGGTAAATATAATAATGTATAAGTAAAATAGATGTGTAATGGTAATATAGAAATAGTATTATAATATATGTATGTGTAAAACGAGTAAAATTATTTCATCAAAATTAATCTGATAGACACAAGAGATGAATTGGACAGTTTAACTTGGGTTACATGTCAGCCACCATATTCAAAACCTTGGACAATTGACATATATTTCAATACCAATACGAGAATGTTTAAAAGAGTTACATTTTGTTCTGATTATGCGTCTATAAATAATGACATTATATGCGAAAAGGTTTTTAAGACACAAGGTCCAATATATAGTACATCTTTTAGTGGCAAAAAACAATAATTTTCAAGCAATAGTTTAAGTAATACCACAAAAGATCAAACCTTCATGTGATATAAAAAATACGAAATATGTAAAAAGTTTACTAAAGCATAAAGAACTGGGTACCATATCAAAAGGTGTAACCGATCCTGATGTATTATCGTTTCTTTATCTACTCGAAAATCACCTACAATAAAAACTACACCGCATATAAGAAATAAGACAAAATATGTCTCACGTCGTATTCCGTAATCATATTTGCTATTATCTTATAGTATAAATGTTTTATATTTTACATTTTTTTGTCCTGCGTTTCTTGAAATCCTAAAATTCTTTATGTTTTAACTAACTAATGTACTTTTAGCTATACTCTTCAGCTATATTGAAATTCTTCTATATGCATTTCGACGTAAATATTTAACACCTAAAAGTTTTGTAAATCTGAAAATAAATTATAACGCAAGTATCGTGTGGTTATTTTTGTTACAATATACTAGCATACAAGATTTTACTTGGCGTAATTTATACTTTGTTTTTAGTTTTTGGTGCAGCCGCGCCATGATTTTTTACATTGAATATTTTTTATTTGGAAACATTCCACATGAGAGTATTGACATTTCACACAAATTAAAATCTATATGTATGATTCGACATAGTTTAAGATTTACCACGCAAGGTGAAGTCATTTTTTACATCAATGAGTGCTTTATATAAAAAGTATAGTAGTCATACAATAGTTGAAACTTTTTATTGATTTAGAATATAAACTATTTTACAGCATATAAACACCTTACAAAATTTTATACATTTTTGTTACTGTTACGTCCTGGCCCATGGATACGGTCGGGCTATGGAGTGACGCAACAGTAAACGCGTCGTTTTCCATATCTCTCTTTACAATAGACACGGAAGCCCCGCTGTGAGAAAGTCGAGCAAGTTTGTTTATATTCAACGACGTTTGTACTTCTTAAATATATACAAATTTAAATGGTACATACATTGTTGAAACAGAAATTGTTACGTAGAAAGTTTGTACCTTCCAAATAGGTATGAAGGTAAAAGGTACAAATTGTGTGATGTAAGAAAGTGTATAATCAACATTTCTGCCTACTTGTTTATTATGCCAAAGGATTGCAAAATGACAGATGTTTGTACTTCTTACATATACACAATTTTGAATGGTACAAACATTGTTGAAACAGAAATTGAATTGTAGAACGTTGTACCTTCCAAATAGGAAGAACTTTGAAAGCTACAAACTGTGCGATGTCAGAAAGTGTACAATCAACATTTCTGCCTACATGTTCATTATACCCAATGATTGTGAAATGACAAGCTTTTGTACTTCTCAAATATCTACAAATTTGAATAGTACAAACACTGTTGAAACAGAAATTGTTACGTAGAACGTTTGTACTTTCCAAATAGTTATGAAAGTGAAAGGTACAAATTGTGAGATGTCAGGAAGTGTACGATCAACATTTCTGCCTACATGTTTATTATGCCCAAGGATTGTGAAAAGACAGACGTTTGTACTTCTTAAATGTATACAAAGTTGAATGGCACAAACACTGTGAAAACAGACAGTGTAATGTAGAACGTTTGCAACTTCCAAAAAGGTATAAATTTGAAAAGTACATACTGTGCGATGTCAGAAAGTGTACAATCAATATTTCTGCCTACATGTTCATTATACTCAATGATTGTGAAATGACAGGCGTTTGTACTTCTAAAATATATACAAATTTGAATGGTACCATCACTGTTGAAACAGAAATTGTTATGTAGAACGTTTGTACTTTCCAAATAGTTATGAAGGTGAAAGGTACAAATTGTGTGATGTCAGAAAGTGTACAATCAACATTTCTGCCTAAATGTTTATTATGCCCAAGGATTGTGAAATGACAGACGTTTGTACTTCTTAAATGTATACAAATTTGAATGTTACAAACATTGGTGAAACAGAAATTGAAACGTAGAACGTTTGTACCTTATAAATAGGAAGAAATTTGAAAGCTACAAACTGTTCTATGTCAGAAAGTGTACAATCAACATTGCTGCCTACATGTTCATTATACCACAGGATTATAAAATGACAGATGTTTGTACTTCTTAAATATACACAAATTTGAATGGTACAAACATTGGTGAAACAGAAATTGAATTGTAGAACGTTTGTACCTTACAAATAGGTATGAAGGTGAAAGGTACAAATTCTGTGATGTCAGAAAGTGTACAATCAACATTTCTGATGATACATTCCATAAGATTATTTCATAAGATACATTACAATTATTGCAATTAATTTGATACACAACATCTTTATTTTGATCACAGGTCAACTTGTCCTTTCCGAGTTTGATGAAATTACTCAATTTATTCAAACTACGAAAAGCCAAAGAAATCTCCTTCGTTTTTTTAAAAACCCTTGAAATAGAACAGGATAGTTTAGGAAGATAAGGGAGAACAAAATATTTTTTAACAGCTTCAAGATCATCTGAAGCAAATTTATTGTCATTGTTTGAATTTAATCTGTTATTAATTAAAAACTTAATTCTATTCCTGATTATCTTAAAAATAAATTGTAGAGGATAGTTATTCGTAAGGAGCACCTCAATCATAAATTTAAAATTTTTTTGTTGAAAACAAGTGTCAGACAATAGCATAATTCTATCAACCATATTTAAAACAGTGCCAATATTTTGTGATTGGGAATGGGCAGTGTAAAAATTCAAATATCTGCCAGAAAAAGTAAGTTTATGGAACCAATCAAACATTACTTTGCCATTAAAATTTAAAATTTTAACTTCTAAAAAACTTAAACAATCATTATTAAAAACTTCTATTGTGAATTGTAATCTATTATTGTAACTGTTAAACATGTCTGAAAGTGAAGTTAAACAATCAGGAGGTGCTGTTAAGATAATATCATCCACATATCTAAAATAAAATGAAGGCTTGAATTTTATACATGCACGCTTATTGCTGCACAACATCCTGGGAATGGCTCGGATTGGCCTTTCATTCTTGGTTTTAATTTTCACTGAGCCTTGACTATTCATTTGTTTGAATATTACAATAATATTATCAATATATTACATTTATATATAATATTGAAATAGTACGGTAATATTGTATTGTATCTTAAGTAGCTTATGAACGTTATAGAAATGTCATTTAATGTTATTTACTATTTAGCACGTTGCATACATCGCATTATATTTTATATATAATATCATACATATCTTTTGCTACGTTGTGGTAAAAACCTAACAACTTTTGTTTTAAACATAAACGCTTTGTTTTCAAAATGTAGTATATCAACAAAGAACACTTTGTTTGTGTATAACATTTTTACTATATAATAATTATTATATAATAAAGTTGATACAAATAATTGAGTACATATTTTTATGTGTACATATTTTTCTATATTATTTGATATATATTAAAAATTGACTTTAATAATCAGTACATCTTAACAAAAAATTTGTTTTTGTTGTAAAAATGTATTTCAAATTATATTTAATAATACTACTAATAATAAGAGAAATAGTCTTATACATTGTTGCAGGCATTTTATTAAAAATATATTGCATTGCAATATTTTTTATTTGTAACATATATAAATTATTATTTGATTACAAATATTGCACTGCAATATTTTTAATAATTAAATAAATTATTTAATAATTATAACGTCAGCTGGTTGCCTGGGATATATGTTTTTTATATTGCAACGCAATTTGCTACCTTTTTCTTATGTAATGATCTTTATCAAAAGATAATTAGTTCAAATACATAACAATCACTGTGATTATGCAAACCTAATCTTAGTACCAAAAAATCCTTGGAGAGCGGATTGTTACAGAAGGGAATCATTGTTTCCCTTCTGTATTTTGATCTTTTCTTCTTTTCTTTTCTTCCTCTCGATAGATGCGTTCCCGGGCATGTGCCAACCATATTTTAATTGTAGAAGACATCTGTTTATCTTTCGCAGATTCATGTGCGTTTCCTTAAACAATGTTTTGCTTAGTGAACATAATATACAGGGTAAGTCATCTGAATCTATCACCTCTAATAACTCGTTTGTGTGGCCAGGAATCGAAAAAAGTTTCATATAAAAGTTGTAGGGTTTCGAAAGGGAGCCAAAATGGCGTACCTTTCAACTTTTGATAAATAAATTTGATAAATAAATTTTGAACTACAGTTTTGGATTAGACGTGCCGAAGTAGTGCAACATCTTTGCTAAAATCTTAGAGCAATATGCTTGTCACAAACTATATTTCTTCTTCTCTTATTTTTTCTTGTCTAGTATTACAATGCTTGATGAGATCAACACTTTCCTTTAATAAATCTTCAATTGTACTCAATGAAGTTTGCATTTCGTCGATGATTAAGTAACTTACCTTTAAAAAACAATAAAAAACAACTAATGACAACGCACGTTTATATTAAATTAAACGTACCAAATATTAGTGAAATGTAATTATAATAAATTATAATTTAATATAATTGTACAAGTGTAAACTTCGTGCTCGTAATGTTCAAATTCTTTGAAGTATTGATCTGTTTGAACTGTTGGATAGTTTGTCAAAGAGAAAATTGAATTTGTTTCTTCATCCAGCGTGTCGGTTGCTTTTTAAGCCATCTTTAGTAAACTAGTTTACAAAGTAATAACACTTAAAATAAAGTACAACTTCAAGTATAATTGTTAATAATTGTTTTTTGAATAACATATCTAATATAAATTTGTTAAAGATGATAAGCTGCTAATGATTGAAATGGAAATTTCTTAACGACCACGTAAAACTCCTCTCAATTTCTCTGTAGCTTAGAAATTTTTCCTTTAGTCCTGCCAGGAGTAAAGAGACCTTCTGGCCAACATCAAAAGGAACATGCCTAGCTTTCAAATCATATCGCATCTTTCCTTCGTTCAATTTCATTTGTAAACGCTTTCTAACAACTTGATAGACCTCCTGTAGTTTTGCCTCCAACTCACGAATATAATCTTTCAAAGAACTTAAACAATAATTCGGCGGAACGCCCCATAACAAATTTAACGGCAGACGCAAATTACGTCCACAATTCAATTCAGCAGGTGAAACCCCCGTAACCTCATGCCTAGAAGATCTGTGAGCAACAAAGAACATAGGAACCCAACAATCCAAGTTTTCTCTGATTCTCATCAACAAACTTAGACAAATACTACATTATTGTTTGATGCTGTCTTTTAACCTGCCCATCAGACTGCAAATAAAGAGCAGTAGTCCTTGTCTTTGTCATTTCTAAAAACCACATTTTCTGAAAAAGTCGCAATTCAACATTTTTATGTAAAGAATGAGTATATAGCTTCAAGACTTTATAATAAACAAAGGTATTCTGGCAGTAGAAGCAAACATTTGAGAAGGATCTAATACAAGGTCGAAAGCGTTATGCAACTAACAAGGGGTGACATAAAAATCGGTGACCCCCTACACCCTGGGGGTCACCGATTTTTATGAAACTTTGCAGAAATGTAGTTTGGATATAAGAGCAAAAAATGCTAAACGGAGACGACGCAACTCTCAAGCGTTTTCAAGAAATCGCGATGAGAAGTTTAGCACGCTGCATAAGTA
>NW_018023611.1:14522-16828 GCF_002006095.1 Pseudomyrmex gracilis | reverse complement strand
AGCATCGTCCTCCGTGAAGCTTGAGAAGGTCGGCATTACCGACCTTCGGGTAAGGAAGGCCGCTAACGGGGGTCTGTTATTACAGATCCCCGGACCTGGAGGAGCAGCGAAAGCGGAGGCCCTTGTTCAAAGGGTCTCCGCTGTTTTCAAGGACAAGGCGGGGGTAAGATTTACCCGCCCTATTAAGTGCGGGGAGATCAGGGTTAGGGACGTAGTCCCTCTCCCCGCAGGAGGTCGCTGAGGCGCTGGCTGCGGCCAGCGGTTGTAAGAAAGAAGAGGTGAGGCCCGGAATTATCCGGTCCTCACCCACGGGTTTGGGGACCCTTTGGGTCCGACTTCCGCTCGCTGCGGCAAAGCGAGCGGTACTTAAGGGGCGTGTCTCGGTGGGGTGGTTTTCCCTCCTCATCGAGCCGCTCAAGTCTCGGCGCATGCAGTGTTTACGCTGCTTCGAGTACGGGCACGTCGCCCGTACTTGCACCGGAGCAGATCGGGGCGCTGCATGCTACCGATGCGGGCAGATGGGCCATCAGGCCCTGCTGTGCAGAGCTGACCCCAAGTATCTCATTTGTGAGAGCCGGAGTCAGCCGAGCAACCACCGGATGGGGGGAGCGCGTTGTTTCCCCTATCCGGAGAAGAAGAAGGGGGCCCCTCGGCCTGGAGGTCGCCCCCTCTCTTCGGCTCCACCCACAGGCGGCCCGAGGCAAGAGGCGGATGCTCCCAAACGGAGGAAGAAGGCAGGGACCCGGGCCCCTGCCACCGAGGAGAAGGAGAGAGAAGAGCTCTCTCTGGTGGGAGGCGAGGACGGCGAGGGGGTGAACCTCGTCTTCCCCACGAAGGAGGCAGTGGAGGGGCTCGGGTTTTTGTGGCCTGAGGGATGGGGAGGGCTGGGTCGATCCTGGTCCCCCCTCACGTCCCACTCGCGAGGAGACACGTGACGCCTTTGGGTTGGGAGCAGTCTCCCAACTTATGGAGGTGGAAGTGGCGACGTGCGAGTCCTCTTCGGAGGAGGACGAGCTTGGGGAGAGGGGGGAGGGACCATCTTCTCCCCTGCTCTCGACGGAAGGAGGCGGGACCAGGAGTCGTAAGACCCCTGGCCCCCGCCTGTCAAGACGGGCACCTACGAAGGTGCCAGGTTCGGGGGGGAACTCGACTAAAGAGCCCTCCCCGAAGAGACANAAGGGGGGAGACAAGCTGAGGCTGTCTCTCCTGCCGGCACAACAACGGCCGGGTCCGAAGTCCTCCAAGTCCAACTTTTAGTTGGACTTGGGGGACTAGTTCCCTCTGGGGAATCTGGGGCGGGGTGATCATGGCCGGCCATGGTCACCTGACCCGGGTCCTCCTCCATTATGGGGGTGGATCCGCTTGGTCAAGGGTTGGGACCGAACGTAGGTTTGGTTTGAACCCTCCCTGACTTGGTCACGGAGGGTGGGGACTTGGTTCCGGAAGTTGGGGAACTCCCGGGGCCATTGCACAAGTCTCCAGGGTGGGGCACCGGTGAGGGGAGCTATGGCCCTCCCCTCTCGGTGCAGCGGATAGTACCGCGGTAGGGAGCCGTCAAAGGTTTGAAGCCAGGGGGAGTGAGGTGGAGTAATAGCCCTAGGGCTGTCACTCACTCCCCCAAAGGATTTGTGGAGGCCATTGGGGGGTTTTAGTGGGTGAGAGTCCCACACTCCCCGCCCAATCCTCAGGGGCGGGGGTGCATAATGCATTTCCCCTCAAAAAAAAAAAAAAAAAAAAAAAAAAAAAAAAAAAAAAAAGAGAGAGAGAGAGAGAGAGAGAGAGAGAGAGATTGTCAGATAAAAAAGTAAAAGAGAGAGTGAAAGACTGCGAGAGAGAATGTGAAAAGACTGAATGAAAGTAAAAAAAATAGTGAGTTTAATCTTTATTGTTTCTCTTCTACATCTAGATAACGCATTATATGATACAATTTAATACGTAAAAAATATTATACATTTTATTTTTATTTTATACATTTACTTATAAAAACCTTTACTTTTTACATTATAATTTTGAACATCTTTATAAGATAAGACTGAAAAACCGTGAAAAACTATTTCTGAAAAAAGAAAACAGGCTATAGTAGATTATTATTAGTTAAACACGATATATATTTATTTTAATAAATGAAAGTGCATTTAGTTATTTTTCACTAACACATATGTATATATATATATATATATAATTTATACATATTGTTGCGTCCGTGGAGCGTAGCGATGCTCTCGTAAGACGCCGCGTTTCGCGCACACGACCGCGGCAATAAAAGGTCGCCGCTTTTCTCCAAACACACTTTATTATAACGGAAA
>NW_018023611.1:11559-13482 GCF_002006095.1 Pseudomyrmex gracilis | reverse complement strand
GTTTATATCACATACAAAACTAAACCAGTTAGCATCGTACTAAAAGTTAAATCAAGAGGCACGGTAGTGCCTCGCGCCAAGTTCACGCGCAACGAAGTGGCGCTCGAACTGCGCGAGCACACCGTGCCTCTTATACGCGAGATTTATGCAATTTAGAAGTGGGGAGATTTTCTCAAGGGAATATTTAAGTAACGACCTAACCAATCAATTTCGTTTTAATTTTGATCGATTTAAAATAAATCATTTAAAAAAAGTATTTTTGCGTTTTTTTGGTCTGTGGCTTCTGAACGGAGATAATACAAGATAAACAAAAATGTGTGTAAAATTCAGATTCAGAAACGTCGTTATCGTCATCGTCGTCGGGACAAAATTGTGTGCATATTCGTATGTCTTCTGGCAGATGTCGTACATATAGAAGCGCGTTCAAAGAAGAAAAAAAAGACATAGAAAGTCAAGATAAATAAAACTTTGAACTTCTATCAGATGTGACAGACAGCATATTATTATTAAAAAACAAGAACCATCGGATGACAAATGTAATAAATAAAGTATAAATATAATATATATTTATATAATTTATATACATATATCTCGAGAACCAGATACATATCTCGAGAACCAGAAGAGATAACTTGAACATAATTTTGCAGGTACCTTCAATCGGCTACTCTGCGATTCATGATAAAGAATGAAAGTTAACAAATTGAATATTTCGAAAACTCTACAAGTTAGAGCAAAATAGTTTTCGGATCTCGTTTTGTATTAGTTAGATGCAAAATACCATGTAATAAAAGTTTAATAATTTTTATTATTTAAACATTCGATTGTTAAAAACAAAACCTAGAATGTTCAAACCGGGCTGGTATTTTGCAGTTTGGTGTGCTGAAAATTATAGCGTAAACCGTTTTTCTCTATCTCCTTTAGTTTGTTAGTTATTAATTTTGCAACTAACTATGATGCTATGTGATTGCGACTTAAGAGTGATAACTTGTCGACGTTGGTGTAAGAGGTACGATGGTAACTCATAAGTAATGGCAACTCGCTCGGAACAGTGGTTTTTTGATGATGTTAGTTACAACAAAATGGTGATACTGGTAACTTTACTCCCGAACTTCGACTCCCGAAGCACCGATTTTAACGTAGATGATTTATTACCGATGGTAGAAGATCTGGATAGTTTTAGGTACGTTCTAGAGGAAAAAACGGCAGAGCCGAGTAATAAAAATATATATATAACTAATAAAGAAACTTAAGGATCTGTGAAGAAATAACTAAGAAATTATAAAGGTCATAAGAGCCGCTTTGCAAGATGTTATGCCAAAAAATTCTATTATATATATGTATGCATATATATATATATATATATGTTCACATAAATTATGCTGCAAAGTGCTGATTAAACCTGCATGCATACTGCTATCATTTGGCTATCGGGGCATATATATAATAGAATATTTCGGCATAACATCCTGCAAAGCAGCTCTTATGACCTTATTCATTTCTTAGATATATATAACTATTTATAAATAATACTAGTTAGATAAGTTAAATTCAGTTTAAATATAAAGTTCAGTTTAAACATAAAGTCAATATTGTATTTATAAAAAAATGCTGCAAATGTTTATCTTAGAAAAAATTAATAAATGTGTTACTATTGTTGAAAAAAAACAGAATAAAGAAACAATGGAGAAGAAAAAGAATTTGAAGAGAAAAAATAGTGCATCATCTATCTCACACGCACGTACAACCAAGTAAACTTATGTATTGTATACCGAAAAACACTTACCTTTTTAAAAAAAGGTAAAAAAGTGCGCCAAGTACACGCACAACACGTAATACTTTAAATTAAAATTCTAAACTCAAACTAGTATTTATTAAAAAATGTATTTTATTTTTAATATAAAACATTTTATTTCTACAAAA
>NW_018023611.1:0-5229 GCF_002006095.1 Pseudomyrmex gracilis | reverse complement strand
AGTGAGTGCAGAATGTGAGATCCAAGAGTGAACTACTGCGCCGCAACAGCCTAGAACCTTTTATCACGGGTCCGCAGTAAGTAGTAAGTCCATCCACAAATTTTAATCGGAGGTTCCACCGCAGCATATTATTTTGTTTCTCCGCAACCAACTCCCTCCGCAACCAACTCCCTTTGACCACTCTCGCCGGGAGAGCAGTTCGCGACTCCAATCGTGAATAGCACCCGACCGAGGAGTCACTTCCTCGTTTGATCACCCTTGCCGGAAGAGCAGTTCGCGACTCCAATCGTGAATAGCACCCGACCGAGGAGTCAATTCCTCGTTTGACCACCCTTGCCGGGAGAGCAGTTCGCGACTCCAGTCGTGAATAGCGTCCGAATTATTTCTTTTTCAATTAGGGGGGTATCCGGGGTCTCTCATATGTGAGATGCAAATCTAGCATCCCATATGAATTTAAGAATTGAGATTTCAATTCTAAAAACTCACTTGTAAAAATTTACAAGTGAATTCGTTACATGTGTATACTTATACATATAAGTTCTCGCTCAAACATCTTGAGAACGGCTCGTAAAGCCTTATATTCATTGGTTTAAATTTCACGAGCCTTAAGTCTTCATCAATTATTTCTTTTTCCTTCCTACATCACGGAAACAAACAAAGCCTGCTTATCTCCGAATATCAGTCTTAGAATCATGACACCTTCAAATTTATTCCTATCGTTATTTCCATTGAAACCTAAAACAAATGAAACAAAACCGAATTTATCAAGATACAAATCTCTAAGATGATTTAAGTTGTATAAACATGGATAAAGAGGCTGGCTGCACTAAACAACTTGTATTCCCTCTCTCTCTCACACTTGCACCCTAGCTTATAGATTACTTTGTACGAAACGATTATGCGCTCCGTCATTGTATTAATTTCAACACACCTGTATTTTAGTAATTTGCTAGATTTCGATTTGCTTTTTTTTTAAATAAATATAACTACTGTATAATGTGTGGAATTAAATTAAAGAATTATTCTTTGTTATTCTTCCCTCCGTACAACCCACTCTCACTTCCTCGTTAAAATCGCTAGGTCCCGTCCTTGGTAAATGAGATTTGCGTCTCAGACCTAAAAAGGGACCAACGAGCGAGTGTTCGCTAGACACAGTAAGATCGGCGTACGCCGTTGACCTGTCGACGAATATAAACAAACTCGCTCGACTCTCTCACAGCGGGACTTCCGTGTCCACTGTAGAGAGAGATATGGAAAACGACGCGTTTACTGTTGCGTCACACCACAGCCCGACCGTATCCGTGGGCCAGGACGTAACATATTAAACACTATCTTTTCTGAAGCATTACTGTTATATATTAGGTTGGGGAATAAGTTTATAGCGTTTTTATATTTCTTTTATTTTACAACGATTTGCTGTTTGGCAAAGGGTACGTATTCATTCAATAGAATTCTTTCTGCTCTACAAAACTATGTTAATTGTATTTTTGGGTTATTTAATTTTTTATTGGTTTTGAGGCTTAGAAATGGAATACCCAGGAGACAAAAATCAACATTTTCGACACCTGCTCTTCTTTGCTTTTCATCGTGGTCAAAAAGCTGCCGAAGCAGCCCGGGACATTTGCGACGTGTATGGAGAAGGTGTCATAGGCGAGTCTACAGCACGGAAATGGTTTGCAAAGTTCAAAAATGGCGACTTTGACGTCGATGACACGCCCCGCAGCGGAAGGCCTTCTGAATTCGATGAAGAACGTCTCAAATCACTTTTGAAGGAGAACGGTCGCCAAACCAGTCGTGAATACCAGTCGTGAACCAACGGCGAATATATAATTGATTAACTTATTGTTATAATTATTGTTTTTTGTTTAAATAAAAGTCTTCGGTAAAAACGCTACGAACTTATTCCCCAACCTAATATAAAATAGGTACTTGTGTTTTACTGGTAGAATATTAATAAATTGTGTAATTTTCATATTCTTTAGCATATTTGAACAAAGTATTATATACTCCAAGTCAATTATAACAAAGTTTTTGTTTTCATGTGCACATAGAATCGTCAAGGTACAAGTAAAAGATTTATTTTATATAAATACTTTCAGAGAAATAGCATTGTTCTCTCTAAACCAGACGAGTAAAAGTGAAAATCTTATCAAGTTTCATTTGTTAATGTAAGAATTTTACTTTTAGTGTGCAATGCTGATTGGTTTAGTTTTCATAGTTCACATATGACATAAAATAAATTGAAAATAGCTCGCACGTGCACAGATAAAACATGTCTGCTATAGTTTTGGTGCAGCCACGCCAAGTTTTTGTGCATTAATTATTTTTTATATTTCACCTTTTTACAAAAGGCAAAATCTACCTATTGATACATATATAATAATTTTATACTTTTTATTTTTTTATAATGTTTTTAACACTTTCTTTAAATGTACACAAGTGTACTTAGTGCTACTTTTTCATATCACTTCTTTTGTAACGTAGATTTTGTAGAAATAAAATGTTTTATATTAAAAATAAAATACATTTTTTAATAAATACTAGTTTGAGTTTAGAATTTTAATTTAAAGTATTACGTGTTGCGTACTTGACGCACTTTTTTACCTTTTTTTAAAAAGATAAGTTTTTTTCGGTATATAATTCTTACATTAAGCAAATGCGAACTTTTGATAAAATTTTCACTCTTTTTCATCTGGTTTAGATAGAACAATGCTATTTCTCTGAAAGTATTTATATAAAATAAATCTTTCATTTTTACATTGACGATTAAGTTTATGTGTACATAAAAACAAAAAATTTGTTATTAGGAATTGGAATTAATTCGTAGCGTTTTTTTTTAATAAAAAAAAATTATTTATTTTAAATGAAAATAAAAAAATACATTAATTAAAGTATTGCCCATTACTTTCTACTACTTTTGACATCTTTCGGGCAGGGAACAAATATCGTGTCGGAAGAACGCTTCGTCTTTAAATGCAATCTACGAATCGACCCATTTTTGACAATCTTTGTAAGAAGTGAACTTCTGATCAGACAGGCTATGAGCCATCAAACAAAACAAATGGTAATGAAAAGGAGCAACATCTGGAAAATTCGGCGAGCGGGGTAGAACTTCCCATTTAAGTGTTTCCATGTTTGTACCAGTTTTGCGACGTGTGGACGAGCATTGTCGTGCAGCAAAATGACTTTGTCGTGTTTTTTGGAATATTCCGGCTGTTTTTCTTTCAATGCACGACTCAAGCGCATTAATTGTAGTCGGTAGCGATTCCCAGTTATGGTTTCATTCGGTTTCAGCAGTTCATAAATAAATCACACCTCTCTGATCCCACCAAATACAGAGCAAGAGCTTAGACCCATGGATATTCAGCTTTGCCACTGATGTTAATGGTTGGCCGGGCTTAACCATGACTTTCTGCGCTTCGGATCGTCGTAATGGATCCATTTTTCATCACCGGTGACAATTTGATACAAAAAATTTTTTCTTTTCTCCCGTTAAAGCAGCAGTTCACACGTCAAAAAACGCCTTTCAATGTTCCTTGGTTTCAATCCATATGGGACCCAATGTCCTTTCTTCTGAATCATGCCCAAACTTTTTCTTTTAAGACGTTTTTCTACCGTTGATAAGTCAACTCCCAATGATGTAGACAATTCTTGAAGTGTTTGACATGAGTCTTCATTGAGCAATGCCTCCAAATTATTATCTTCAAATTTTTTCGGCTGGCCAGATCGCTCCTTGTCCAAGTCGAATCACCAGCTTTAAAACATGCAAACCACTTCCGACACGATTGCTCAGCTAGAGCATGTTCACCATACACTTCCACTAAAATACGATGAGCTTCAGCAGCACTTTTGTTTGTATTAAAGTAATGAAGTAAAACTCCCCACAAAAACACTTTATTCGGCACAAATTTTGACACATTCAATAAATTATAAAGTGTTGTTGTTTACGAATCAAAAAAAGGTTATGTAAAGCAAATGACATCCAATGACAGTTGTTTCACGATAAATACATTACTGTAGGTAACAACAAAATACTGTACTACCTACGCCATCTCTTGTAAAACGCTACGAATTAATTTCAACACTTAATATAATTTCCTTAAAGTATATAATACTTTGTTTAAATATGCTAAAGAATGTGAGAATTACAAAATTTATTAATACTCCACCATTAAATCAAAAGTACCTATGTATACTTGTATATGTACATACCAGTAATGATTCAGAAAAGAAATTGTTACTTAAACAGTCATTACTAATTAGTTATCATCAGATTCATGCATACGTTCATGATAATCACATTTTATTCACTAACTGAGGTGCAGCCACGCCAAGTTTTTTGCCTTAATTATTTTTTATGTGTCGACTTTTCACAAAAGGCAAAGTCTAACTATTGATAAAATGATTTTATACTGTTTAGTTTTTATATAATGTTTTTAATTAATATATATTAATATATATTATTTTATATAATATTTTTAATTAAAATGTACACAAGTGTACTTGGTGCTACTTTTTCATATCACTTCTTTTGTAACGTAGGTTTTGTAGAAATAAAAAGTTTACTTGGTGCTACTTTTTGATATCACTTATTTTGTAAAATAGGTTTTGAANACAGAACTCGTTATAAGGATTTTAGAGAAAAAATTCTGTAGTATGTAATTTTATAAAACATGTTTGATAAAAAAAGAATTTTTTACTGTAAACTGTATTTTTCTTGCATACTAAAAACTTTAAATACAATACGTGTTGTGCGTGTACTTGGCGCCTGTTGTTACCTTTTTTTGAAAAGGTAAGTTTTTTGAGATAAATATATACATAAATATAAAATTTATTTTGTAAAGTTTTATATGTGATCTTTTACGACAAGGTCATATGCCACTACGACAATGTACATGTATGTGTATATGTATATATATGTGTAAATACCTAGGGAATATATGTTTTTCCATATGTTTTTATATACCCAGCAAACAATTTGGTTGCGAGATGTCGCAGTTTTGTCGCCAACCGCCGGCGAAATTAGTAGACCAAATCCATATCCATCTGTGTCCTCATTAGGATATGGTTTGGCGAACATATCTGTCAAACATGTGAGATGTCAAAATGAGACCAAAATCATAACAAGTCTGCCACTAGCAAAGCAAAGCCAAAGTGACGCATCAAATCCAGAACAGATTTGGTGATCGTTTGTTGGCGCCAAAATCGCGCCAAATACACATCATATCT
>NW_018023610.1:12439-14860 GCF_002006095.1 Pseudomyrmex gracilis | reverse complement strand
TAGAAGTGTTTAGTTTTAGGTAAGTAGCGATATGACAGGATATTCACAGAAGGTTACTTTAAAATTTTTTTATTACAACAATTTACATGTATTATAATAATTTACGTAAGATTAATATGTTATAAGAAATCAATAACAAACTTGAAACGACCATTGGCGACACTGCAAGTTGCTGTAGAAGACAAAACAAAAGCAAAAAAGACAAGATATGATTTTCAAGACGAAATTTCCCACTCAAATGATTTCTAAATTAACTTATTTTAGTTAATAAACGTGCATTTGTTATACTATGCAATTTATATTATATTTATTAAATTATCTTTTTCATTTATTATAAATTTAACAATAGATACTTAAACACTTGTNACCGAAAAAAATCGATATCCAAACGGTTACGGTCACCGTTCTTGATAAAAGGACCGGAACCGAAACCAAAATCGAAAATCAGGTACAGCATCGGACCGTAATCGTAAACGGACCTATATTTCATTTCGGTCCGAGTCCCTGATTACAACCTCAATTTTTTTAATTATATTATTATTCAAATACAATAATCTTACTAATCAATTCCTTTTAGAAAAAAACATTATTGAAAACCTATGAACTATTGTTCCTATAATTACACTAATTTTTAATGTTATTCTATCCATTAAATTTCTATATTTTACAGATAAAGTACTAATAAACAACATAACCATTAAAGCTTTTAATCTCCAATCATTCTGATCATACGATCAATTTTTCTTTCCGCTTATTAAATGTTGACAACCGTTGCATTATTTCTTTTAAATGCTGTATTCGAATAGTAACCATATCTACAGATGTAATTTACTCCTGAACTGTTTCAAACATAAGAATCAAAGTATTGCCATTACCGCAGACCGACTATCGACTAATCAATCAATAATCTGAATAAATCGACCTGGATTATTTTTTGGACAATCCTCAGAGTTCTGCAAACTCAACCACAGTTTTATACTTATTGTTGTTGAATAAACAAAAATTAAAAATGAAAAAAAATGAGTTAAATTAACCTCATAATTGATTTAACACATATAGTAAATTTCCTTCATTAAATAACTACAAATGTAAGTTTTGATTTTACAAATTAACCTATAATAAAATAACAATTACTTTAATGTAAGAATTAGTTTATAAAAACATTAAAGTGTCACTTTTAAACTATTAAGGTTTAATATTCTTATCTACCACAGATAGGACGTTTACTTTGACTACCTGTATTATGCTTAACCATATTTTTATTATACTTATTAATTTCATAACTTCATTTCTCTATTATAATTAGATTACCAAAACGAAAAAAATTTGTTTTTACCTGCAATTATAAATAATTTTAGTTATACTAAACTAGCATACTTCTTATTCAATGCCCATACAATTTACTCAAATTTATATTTATGATAACAAATCTATTTAGAGTATTTGACCCTTCAACATCTAACTCATTCTCATTAAACTAAATAAGACTAATAATTTTTATTTCAATAATTTCAATACCATTTTGACTAACTCCATCACAAATATATATAGTACTTAACTTAATCTTTTCTTTTATCTTTAAGGATTTTAAAGTTCTTATCCAATATTCTTTCTCTTACATCATACTTTTATATGCTACAGTTGTATTTATCTTATTCCATAACATTATAGATGTACATTCTTACATTTCTACAGCCTCAACACACCTATCCCTAAGGTTATATTTATCTTTAAGGTTAGAAATTAAAATTACCACATGGATTAGGTAATTTTTTTAATCAAATAATGGCACATCTAACCCCCTCAGTTACCCCATTAGTATTAATACCATTTATAGTTATTATTGAATCAATCAGATTGGTTATCCGACTTTTTACCTTAACAATTCGACTAACAATTAACATAATTGCTAGACACCACCTTTTAACGCTCCTAGAATTAACAAGACAAGAGATCTCTCTTTTAATTATTATACGTTAGTATTATACTTATAAAGCAGATTCTATTATTTTTTCTTGAAATCTCTGTATCAATTATTCAAGATATGTATTTTTAAGTTTTTCTGTTCTTTACTTTAGAAAATTATATGATAAATATTCAACCCTACTACCTAGTTTCACAGAGAACATGATAAATCCTGACTTTATTAAGAATTTTAAATAACTTAATTTCCATGGCGGCATGATTTGATAAAATTAATACAATAGTCATACTATAAATTTTTTGTACATTCATCTGTAATGATTGTACAGTGATGACGTGATGTAGTCTGTGAGTCTACATTTTAAGGCTATCAAATTTTATGAGGTTATAATGGATTGCGTCTAGATATGATTCTTTCTATTCTAACTGAAATCTTAACTTTTGCATTCTTCTTCTGAGCTTATTTTCACGTATCTCTATTTCTAGCCATAGACAGTG
>NW_018023610.1:9416-10674 GCF_002006095.1 Pseudomyrmex gracilis | reverse complement strand
AAGTATATACTAATTTACAGTAAAAGATCCATTTATAAATATTTTAATATTTTTTTAATTTTTCTATACTAATTTTTATTATATAAGCTATTTAAATTACATACAAATTAAATATTAATACCGATAACTAAATACATAACACTAATGCAACTACATATAAATAAAATAAATAGTTTAATTTTAATTATTTTAAATCTTTTTAAAATATCTCAAACTATCGACTTTAATGTAAATTTACTTCAAATTTTATCAAAATCTAATGACCTATATTAATAAAATATTAACAGTTTACAGATATAACAAAAACCTATATAAATTCTTATAAAGATCTAATACAATAAAGAAAAAATTAAATTTTAAAAAATTATAAAAATACATTATTATCCCAACAACCAGTTAACCATAATTTTAAGTTAATCATTTTTAATAGAATATTTACATACACATAAGAAATATCACGGAATATAACTCGACACATTAATAACCCAAAAATCACTCTTATAATCACTAAAATAAATATATACAAACTTATTCCTCAGTTACAAGTACTTATGTATCACAAAGAATAAAAATTAATCCTCCCAGAAGAAATATAATAAATTAAACGAATAGTATACCTAACACAGTACAACACAGAGATATACCTTTTATAGTTACAATTAATAAAGTTACTCTTTTAAAATATATAATCTCTATAATTAAATCTTTAGAATAAGATCCGGCTATAAAAGGGACTCCACATAAAGAAATTCTAGAAATAAAAAATTTTATTATAGTAAACACAAAAATTTCATTAATTTTCTTATAGAAACAAATATCCTGATTATTTGACATTAAATGAATTATAGATCCAGCACACAAAACAATAATGACTAAAAATAGCATGCATTTTTGAATGAAAAAATGATATATACTTAAATCCCAGTCTTAAAAGTATTAGCATTAGTTCCAGCTGCCTTAAAATTGATAAAACAATATTCTTTTTCAAATCAAATTTAAAATTAGCTATTAAACTATTTATAAATATAGTTAGTAAAGAAATACTATACATTAAATCTGTGAATCAAGTTATTATTAACAATTCATTAAATCGAAATAATAATTACACTCCAGCAGTAACTAAAGTCGAAGAGTGAATTAAAGAAGAAACAGGAGTAGGACCTAATATAGCTTGAGGTAATTAATAAGAAAAGATAATTTGAGCCCATTGAGTAATGGCCCCAATAAAAATTAGTAATATAATTAACACATTATTGCT
>NW_018023610.1:2867-4096 GCF_002006095.1 Pseudomyrmex gracilis | reverse complement strand
TACAAACAACTACTTTATGTACAAATTAAATTTAATTGTGCCTTTAATATATGCCCTTATACTTACAACATTAATCCTTATGATATGAAATAAATTTCATCCATCTCATTTTATTTTTCTATTAATCTTGTACTCATTAATAAGATGTATAAACTCACCCATACTTAAAAAATAATTTTTATACTCAATTATTATATTTTTAATTATAATTAGAGGAGTCCTAAAAATCTTAAACCTAATAAAAAAACCAGTTTAATACCTATTATATTATTTGTTTCATATATCTTAATTATAATGTTTGAAAAAGTAACTGAACCTAAATACTCAACCTAAATAAATCTCTAGAAATAAACATGTCTACTTAACTCCAATTTGATATATTCTGAGTTAGTAAATAAATTTATACTTACCCCTTCAATACAATATCAGCTATTTCCATAATTTTTCTTATTCTATCTATATTCTCGATCATTAAAATTATCTTAATTGAATGTATTACTCAACGTGAAATTAATTATGAATATAACAATATAATTAAAATTATTAAGTCATCTATTTTAAACTTGCCAACATTTAGTAATATTTCATACATATAAAATCTTAAATCTCAACTGGATTATTTGTAGGAGTTCAAATTATTAGTGGATTTTTTCTATCTATACATTACTGCTCAAGTACATCCATAACATTACTAGAATTATTAACATCATACAAAATGTAAATAATGGATGAATATTCCACAACATTCATATTGTTACGTCCTGGGACTCCACGGTTCCCTTCTTTATGCAACGCAGTATGGTGAACACTCGGTAGAATTGAATTTTATCGTAAACAAAAGCGCAGAAATAAAACGGAGACTAAACAGGAAACTCCCGGATAGAGAACAGGAGATCGATCTGAGAAAACACGCAACAGTAAAAATTGAGTGAATACAGAACGAAACCGCGCTCCCTAACAAAATAAAACAATAAATCCGGGAACGAAAATTCAAGCTCCGCGGCCGATCGAATGCTGGACACATGCAATAACAATTCACATGTGCCACAAACAACTAAGCCAAATTAATAAATCTCTTTATCTCCGGAAGGGAAGTTTTCAACGGGTAGAACCGCTCGAGACTATCTAATAAACAATTCTGCTGAACAAAAATTATCTAGTTTAAACACCAGCTGCAAAAGCAGGAGACGCTGTCGCACAGATGGTGTCTACTTTAATAGTCTTTTAAC
>NW_018023610.1:0-1877 GCF_002006095.1 Pseudomyrmex gracilis | reverse complement strand
CCTCTTTCCGATTCCGATTCAGAACTAGAATCAATCCTTCAACGCTTTACTCATTCCCTTGTCTCCTCTCGGTCAGACGACCCCTCACCACTCCCTGACAACCACCCCCTTCGCTTTCTGCCCCATCTCCTTCGCTTTCCGCGGTCATCCCCACCGATACCCCCTGGCCGATTCACCATAGATCTCAATCATGTAACACCCGCGGAACTCGATAGAATCACACCCAACCTTCCCTTCTCCGAAGTAATTTTCGTTATCCCCCCATATTGCAATGTTCACCTTCATGTTCCCGGAGCTCTCTTCCACCAATACTATCCTCTTACCCGTTAATCTAGAAGTTTTCCTTAAATAAATTCAAGCCACGGATCGGCTACACACACACACACACACACACCATGACAGCATCACACTTGTAACTTCCACCGGGGGCTTTAAAACACACACATATACATATGCGCACACACGACACGTCCCACCCGGCCTCCGAGTGATGACCTACCGGCTATTGTAAAGCTCGCGTTACACTCAACAGCTCACCACCTTATGTAAAAAAAAACTAGTTTGACAATTACTGTACTTATAGATGATAAATGAAATAAATATGTTAGAATGAGAAAGAGAGGAAGAATAAACCGTGTCATAACTAATTAAGATTTAACCTCGCACATTTTCCCGTCCCACCGATCGCACGGTCTCGTCCCTAGTCCTTGGAGCGACCGCTCCAGACTTTAAAAAGAGACCATCGAGCGAGAATACAAAGGACGGAGTAATATCGGCACGCGCCGTTGACCCGACCGTGAGTATAAACAACTCGCTCGGCTCGCACACAGATAGATTTCCGCATCTTCTAAAGAATAAAATTTTTTTATATGATATTTTCCGTAAATAAATAAATAAAGAGATACTAAATGATCAAAATTTTAACGTTACATTAATTAAATGAGCTCGTGAGATGATAAAACAGGATGCTTAAAACATGCGATCCAAAACACAAGATGTTTGTGTGAGTAAGTTTCTTATTATTTAATAAAACAAAAACAATTACGAACGTTTCAATACTTTTGTTTGGATCTTCATCAATGAGCAAAATTGTATAATAAAAAAATTATAAAAAAAACCACAGTGTTTTGGCTCGCATGTAATATTCTTTGTGTAAGTTNAAAATTAAATAGATAATGTAAAAGAAAGAAATGTAAAACAGAAAAAAAAGTAAGAAAACCATCAGTACATTATGATTAGCAACAAAATGTAACTTCCACTTACTTTTCTCTCTCTTTAGAAGATTCGTTCTATAAATAATTAACGTATTCGAGAGTCCTGTAACAAAACTATTCTCACAAAAATATCATGACCCACATGCTGAGTCATCAATCTCGAATTTGTTAATATCAAAATGTGATCGATAATGATTATTTATTTTTGTAGTTATTTATTTTATGAGAAGACTCCTACAGAGAATACAAAGGTTTAATTTTTGTAATTAAATAATACGATATTTAAACTATTTTNTATTCTAAGTATTCTTTCTCTTTTGTATATAACAAAATTATTAAATAAAAAAAGATTAAAGAAATAAATANCAATAACAATCAGTAATACATTCATATTTCCACCGAAATGTAACTTATAATGTTTTCTTTGCTTTATGAGATTCTTCCGTAATTAACTCTTTCGTTACTGTTACGTCCTGGGGACTCCACGGACCCCTTTTTCTTGCAACGTGACGCGCCGAAATTCAATAAATTCCTATTTTTTCGCAATAAATAACACGAACGGACTCGAACTTCGACGCAATAGACGCGCATATAGAAATCGTGTCGACGCCCGAAAACAATAAACCGAGCCTAGCCACGATCTTAAAAATTCCTCCGTAGACA
>NW_018023609.1:7964-11211 GCF_002006095.1 Pseudomyrmex gracilis | reverse complement strand
AAAGACTCGAATATTCAATTTTGGCCTATTTTAGGTCTAATAAAACAAAAAAAATGAAGCCATTTGTGATTGGAATTTTTTGCGGTGAATCAAAACCAAATACTTTAGAAATGTTTTTAGAAGATTTTATTGCAGATTTAAAGTTTTTATTGCATAATGTATTAGCCACGAAGGTATCACTTTTGCCATAGAAGTTCATAGTTTTGTTTGTGATGCGCCTGCAAAAGCATACATAAAATGTCACAAGTCACATACTAGATATTCTTCTTGTGACAAATGTACGGAGTATGGATCTTATGTAGATGGGCGAGTAATCTTGCCAATTAAAAACAATGCTAGTAAAAGAACTGATTTAACATTCTCTGAACAAAGAGATGAAACTCATCATTTAGGTGTCTCACCTTTAACAGACTTAAAAATTGGCTTAGCAATTTTCCAATTGATTATATGCATGCTGTTTGCTTAGGAGTTATGCGGAAACTTCTTAACACTTGGATTAGCGGTAATGTTAAAGTTAGACTTAGCAGCAGAATGGTGAAAACATTATCCGATCAATTATTGTCATTAAAAAATTGTATTCCTGCAGAAATTAATAGAAAGCCTAGAGCTATTAAAGATTTAGCAAGGTGGAAAGCCACTGAGTTCCGAACATTTTTATTGTACTTGGGACCTTTTGTTCTTAAAGATATTCTTGACATTGGAGTTTATGAAAATTTTTTATTATTTCACTGTGCAATTTCAATTCTTTGTTCTAACTATTTGATCAAAAAAATTGGGATAAAAACTGCTAATAAATTATTGAGAGAGTTTGTAATTCATTGTGAACAGATATACGGAAAACGATTTTTAGTATATAATGTACATGTTTTAACACATCTTTGTGATGATGCAAATGTATTTGGTAATCTTGATATGTTCTCGGCATTTCCATTTGAAAATTTTTTAGGACAATTAAAACAACTTGTTCAAAGTCCATATAAACCCTTATATCAAATTTATGGTCGTTTAGTCGAAGGATTGAATAATATTCAAGCTATTTCTCAAAGTTTGATTGAATTTCTTCACGAGCATAATTCTGGTCCATTGCTAAACTTTAATACAAACTATAAACAATTTAAAAAGGTTATTTTTAATGATTTTTTATTGACCAATTGTGACTCTTCAAAAGCAGATTGTTATTTTTTAACAAAAGACAGGAATGTTGTAAAAATATATAATATTGTTAGTAATACATGTGGTGATAACTTTTTGATAGGAAAATATTTTACTAAATGTTCTTCTTTGTATAATTATCCATTTTTTTCAAGTTACTTAAATATATATGAATTACGAGGAAAATTTTCAAATTTGCAAAAGTGGGCGTTCTCAGATATAGCTACCAAATGTACTATTTTTCCTTCGAGCCAAAATAATATTTTTATATCGTTTCCGCTACTTCATACAAGAGAAAGCGATAAATAACTGATTTAGCTCGCTTTCGGAAAATTTAGTTTTTAGTAAAATTGTTTTCAAACTTTCGATGATATTTACTTAATTAAAACTTATTGTAGTGACACTTTGTGATATTCGGTTTTTATACACATGTCATGATTGCAAAATTAATTGTTTAAAATTTATTCTTTTTGTCATGTTTTAATTTTTTGAAAAGTAGAATTTGATGCATATGTAATAGAAGGGATTTGTTTCGGACTTTTAATTTTGCAATCATGTGAAATGGCTATAGTATAAATAGTTGCAATGGTAAAAATCTATTTTGCTTTTCCTTATTAAAAGTAGAATTTTAGCTTTGTAATAAATCTTTAACATTGGAACTATTTACATGTCAGCAATATTTTTTGTCAAAAAGTTTCATAAAGTTTTACATGTTATGATTGCAAAACTAATAGTTCTTTCTNGATTTTGAAGAATATTTGATACATTTATGGAGTTTTTGTTTTTTAATATTATAATTACGGCGCTACTATCTGCTACTATATTTAATTATCATCTTATTTCGTTCATGTTATAGGTAGCATGTTGAAGGTAGCATTTTGATGTTTTTTTATATGATAACACCATTACAATAGATTACATAGAATTGTGATTTTTGGGTTTTTTTATTTTAAACTACATTGACCGAAAGTTGAGACAAATGCACACTATAAAGCCTGACAAACATGAACGAAGTAAGAAAAGAAGTATTTGTTTTGCCGAGATCCGATCGGTTATTATTTAATATAATAATAAAGATATTTTATTTATCGGTTGTTATTTAATATAACAAAAATATTTTATTGTTTTTTTACATAAGATACTTATTGTAATAACGATAAGAAAAGAAATTTTTTACTTTGATTNACTTAAAGTAGCATTTTGATGTTTTTTATATGATAACACCATTACCACAGATCACAAAGAGTTGTAATTTTTAGTTTTCTAATTTTAAATTATATTAAATGCCATGTGATATTATAATAATAAACTNTTATTGTTAATAAACATATTGTAATAAAACAGTTTATGCTGTAATGTTAATTATTATATCTTAATTACGTGTTATATTAGGTCTTTATTACGTGTTATATTACGTCTTTATTACGTATAACAACGTGATTTATGACGTAAACAAGACGTCGCGTTAATCACGTTACGTTAAATTAATGACGTTTACTTACGTCATTAACCTGACGTCATTTTGACGAGACAAACTCACGTCGTCATTACGTTAATATCACGTCATAAACTAACGTCGAACTGGTCAAAAACTGACTTTATATTAACGTCATTATAACGTCAGCTGGTTGCCTGGGGACGGCGTGGTGCAGCGGACCAGGGGTCGCGCTAGTAGCAGGGACTTATTACCGGTATGATTTCAATACCGGTATTATACTAGAGATTGTATACCGTTACCGTTATAGTACCGAAAACCGTAATAAAATACCGGTATTATTTCGGTATTCCTACTAATGGTATTCTTAAAAATTAAATAAGTTAATTAAAAAATTAGATAAGTTAATTATGCAATTTTTGTTGCATAATTAATCTTCCTACCGCTTATTGGACTTATAGACCGACAAAATATAAAGACGCTTTTTTTTATAAACTAATTGAAGCAGCTGTTTATTCATGCTTTCTTTTATTACGTAGCATGACTAATGTAAAGTGAAATTTTTAACAAATTTGGATATTGATAAATATGTCTATGTGTATTTTGTTACTGTTCTTAATTATATTAATTATTGTTACTGTTCTTAATTATATAAAAAAA
>NW_018023609.1:0-7929 GCF_002006095.1 Pseudomyrmex gracilis | reverse complement strand
ATAAACATTATATTATTAAAAAGTGTTATCAACATAATGACAACACTTATAGTTTTAAGATATTACTTTTAAAAAATCACGAAAAAATTATCGGTAAATATAGGTAAATATGGGTAAATATACCGGTATTATCGTATACTGGTATGACGTCATACCGGTATTTCTGCATTTCGGTTTGCATAAGGGTTTTCATAGTATTACCCAAAAATATCGGTAAAATACCGGTATTTTGCATATCGGTATAAGTCCCTGGCTAGTAGTCCGCGGTTCGAGTGTTTGTGCCCTGCTGGTTTTGTATTTTTTTTCTTTCTTTCTGTTTACACACACAATCACGTATTTCATTACATATTACGACGGCAAATATTGAAAACAAAAAAATACGCAAATAAATAATTTGTTTTTAGATATTTGGGAAAAAAAGAAACAATGCAAATATTATAAATGTATAAATTGTTATGTATGTATATATTTATACATATAAACGGCGATATAAATGGAATATACAAACGTGATATATAAAAGTTAGACATGTATTTATAGATATGTAATACGTATATTACAATGAAATAAACGGAATTATTTGTTCAATATCAAGAGGCACAATAGTGCCTCGTGCCAAGTATACGCGCCAACGAAGTGTGCGCGCGCTGCGCGAGACTATTCCGTGCTTCATTTATGCAAGTAGGGTCGATTGAGGATTTTGAGATTTTCAGATCTCACAAACGGTTAAACCGATCGAGTTTGGTCAAGACTCAATCAAAAGTTGAAATCGAAGTACAAAAGAAGTATTACGTAAGTTTTTTCTTTCCTAACGGAGATATCTCGGTACGAAGTCCAAAATCTCGAAAAACTAGTTTCTCATTAACAAGGAGAGACGTTGTACCACTCGATTTAGACAAAATTTATAGGATCGATAGATGAATATGTGAATTATTGCAGGATAAAGTAATAAGATGCAATACTCGAGCATTCGCGAGAAAGTCGAGTTTGAAAAATCCGAGTTACCTTAAGAGGATATGAAATAAACCGATTTAACCTCACAGAGCGCGTACCGTAGCGATAGCGTACTAGATTAGTAGTAGCGACGTTGCTGACTTGAGTCTTGATGGATTTTTTTTAACAGTTTTTTTCTACAATCAATCTAAATGTAAGTAATACGATTTTATTTATTGCATGTTATATAAGTGCAATTTTTTGCATAAAAAGTCCGTAAATTTAAAAAATACGGTAGAAATAAACATAATTAATAATTACTTTAATTGGGTTTATAAAAAGCGGATAAATAAGTGTATGCAACATGTAAAAATATATAAAACATGTTTTATTCATTGGAAGAAAATGGAACAATACATAATGCAGGATATATTGTCGTACAAACGAAACAAGTGAGACAATAATTTTTACGACAGTGTGCACATTGTATGAACGTTGCATTTTTACAGTCACATGGTTTCTTTCAAATATCTATTGGAAAACATATTTTGTTGACATTCATAAATATATCTCTCTCGTTTGTTAGTTTTGAGGCAAATCATGCATATTGTAACATATTTTGAAAATTTGGAGCGGACAATTGATCATGTATGAGTAAATGAATTTTTATGCAATCTTTACGAGATGCTATTTCACGTTTTTGTTCTGTTAAAGTCGAACAATTCTGCAAACGCTTTATAACATTTTTTACTTGTCTATAAAAATAAATTATTTAAAAAGAGAGAATCCTCGGGTTCGTTAGAAATTATCAAATTTAGTATGAATATAGGACTGTGAGAACCAATTGCAGGATGGTATGCAGTAAACAAATTCGTGTAATGGATTGTCCAGACGTTTCGACTAGTTTATTTCAGTCATCATCAGTGGATCACCAATTAAATTATACAATTGATAGTTCATATTTCACTTTGAAAAATTGCAAATAAAATAAATGAAAATGTATTACAATTCATCAACGTACCTTGAATTTGAATCTCCTCTATATTTACACTCACAAAGGGACCTTATGGTGATGACCTCACCGATTTCAATAAGATTTTTTGTAGATAGACCTTACTATGAACCGTTATTGAGCAAAGCAATAAGACCCATCCATTTATCGCAGAAACAGGAGAAACACATGGATGCTTTAAGTGATTTTAAAAAAACCTTGTAACTGTAAAAAAGGAGCTTTTTAGTAATGTACAAGATGTCGTGAAAATTATTGTTTCTCCTGTTTCTACGATGAATATCATCCTGCCTCGTGTAATGGTTCATCTGATTAATAAAACTGTTTATGATTACTAAAATATATTTTTTATTTATTTGTGTCTTTTATGTTAATTTTTTTTATTCGAATTTGTTAATTTTTTTAAAAAAAGATCTGCAATTTAATTAATTTTTTATAGATAGCAATTCTGCAAATAAATTTTCAAGATAGAGAGAAAAAAAGAAAAATGTTTATTTTTTATCAAAAATAGACAAAATGTCAAAGTTTATTATTATTTATATTAATATTTATTAATTTATGTAATTATTGAATGTAAAATTTGTATTCTAAGTAAAAAAAAAATCTATCTATCGAGACTCGAACCGTCCGTCGATCTTAAGAGCACGAGTCGGGCGCACTACCGCTACGCCACGCTAACTTCGATATAATCAGAGAGAAACCTGAGAGCGGCCATCCTATTGTAATTTTTTACGACGGTTTCAGCCGCTGGTTTTAGCTGTATTTCCACAAAAGTGGAACTCAAAGGCCGTTCTACATTAAACGCAAGTAGCAGATCTCGTGGAATTGACCAATTGCAGAGTCAAATCAGCCAATCGACCAACGTGATTGATCAGTTCCACGAGACTTGCGACTTGAGTTTCATGGAGAACGGCCTTTGAGTTCCACTTTTGTGAAAATACGGCAAAACCAGCGGCTGAAACCGTCGTAAAAAATTACAATAGGATGGCCGCTCTCAGGTTTCTCTCTGATATAATGGTCTACAAATTTTGCTTATAAGCCGCTCCGAAATTTTTGACCTTGATTTTCTCGAAAACGCTTGAGTAGTGGGTCTTATTGCTTTTCTCAATAACTGTTTATAGTAAGGTCTATCTACAAAAAAAATTTTATTGAAATCGGTGAGGTCATCACCGGAAGGTTCCCTTGTCAGTACACCGAGATGGTTTGGTTTGGTGCAGTTGTGGCTCAGTGGACCATTTATGCTAGTTCATACGCCATTCTATGTCACATAATTTCAGGTTAGAAGCGCAGCTCCAATAAGAATTGTGGAGCGTATTATTGTGTAAGAGCGCAGCTCTAATAATAATAATTGTGGAGCGGAATAATGTAGGGGTGGAGTTGTGTAGAGAAATTGATATAGGGATGAATTGAGGTTGAATGGCTAATGAGAGAATGTTTATCATATAACGTAAAGAAGTTGTAATATGGATTAGATGGATAACTTTTCACGGGCAACAAACGAAAGCAAAGCATGCATAGCACCGATGTCATCAGAAAAGGCTATAGCCTTTTTACATTATTTATAAATTTACAATAATTGAATATACTTAGTTGGTCGATTCGAGACGTTGAAATTATGTTAAAAAATAGTCAAAGATTNGTCAACATTTTATACCATTTCGACGTCGATTCGATTAAAATTTCAACTTTACTTCAACATTGATTTTCGACGTTAATTCGATGTTTCATCAACTATATATTTCTGACTGGGTATGTTATCCGCGTCGTATGGTGGACCAAAGCCATTATGAAAGAGATCTAGGACTAGGAGATCTGATGAATCTTTATGTATAGGGCAATTAAAAAATATATGGTTGACGTCCTAGGTTGGGCAACCGCAACTACAAGAAGCACTCTCAACAATGGATTTATCAGCGAGATGTGCGTTCACACAAGTGTGAAACGTTCTGATGCACGAACAGTACACCGAGATGTTGTTTGTGTCAGAGAGTTTGCGTAACAGAAGAAAATCAAATTCTGGTTTACATTATAATTCGTGTAATTTGTTCCATCTATGAAAGATTGAGTGAACTAACTTTGATTTTATTCAAAATTGGAAGAATCATCTAACAATTCAGTATCTAGCATAACATTTATGTTATTAGGCTTCATCTTAATATATAACATTTCAGAAGTCAATCTTTTAAAATAATTAGGTTCATGGTCAAGAATAGTAGAAGAATCAATATCAATATCAATATATAAAAGAAAATGCTCAGTATAATGCAATGTTCAAAGATAACAGATTTGAGTTGTTTAGATTTGATACAATATTGATGTTCATTAAGTCTAGTTTTTAATTGCCTTTTAGTTTGGCCAACATAATTGGTACTGCAATTCAAACATGGGATGTTATAAACAACGTTTTTTCTGCTTTTTGTCAATGTATTATCTTTATGTGCTTTAATATATTTATTTAATTCTGACAGACTTCTATATGCTAGTCTAATTTGCTTGTCGTGTATGTTAAGAAATTCATTGTTTAAAATGTTTGAATGTACATATGGAACCACAAAATAATGAATTGATTTGTCATTCTCTAAAATATCATTTTCACGGATCTCGCAAGTATTGTTGAGTTTATGAGAAAATAGTGATACAAGTCTTCTCTTGATAATTTTAAAATTGAATTGTAGGGGATAATTCCCACACAGAACAGAACACTCTAATGGACATCTAATAGACATTCATGATGAAAATTGGAAACATCTAATGGACGTCCACGTTACCTCTTATGGATATCCATTAGATATCTAGAGTTCACTTTTTAAATATCCATAAGAAATCTAATGGATGTATTCCATAGATGTTTTGTGGTAATCCATAGATATGCAGTAGACATTTTATGGAGATTCTTGAAATGATTATTGGTTGTTAGTTTTATGAATAAATAATAAAACTTAAAGGTTTTTATATGTCATACATATATAATTTACGTTGTTTAGATATAATTTATTTTATTTCTATTATTAATATATATAAAAGTAAATACTATATACAATAATCTTATATAAGTGTGTTTGATTGGTATGTGTAGAACAATATATATATTTACCAGAGAGAAGCCTGAGAGTGGCCATGCCATTGTAGTTTCTTACGACGGTTTCAGCTGCTGGTTTTAGCCTTATTTCCACAAAAATGGAACTCAAAGGCCGTCCTACATTAAACGCAAGTAGCAGATCTCGTGGAATTGACCAATTCCAGAGTCAAATCAGCCAATCGACCAACGTGATTGATCAGTTCCACGAGACTTGCGACTTGAGTTTCATGGAGAACGGCCTTTGAGTTCCACTTTTGTAGAAATACGGCTAAAACCAGCGGCTGAAACCGTCGTAAAAAACTACAATGGCATGGCCGCTCTCAAGCTTCTCTCTGATATTTACTATATTATAACTCTTAACTCTTTATTATAATGTAATAATTAAACTCTTTCATAGAATATATACAATTTATAACGTGTTTCAATTTTATATAGCAACAGTATAATCGAATAAAATGCGCTGTTTTGGAAGCAACATTTAACAAGTGAAAAAATCATTCGGCATTTGCGGCGGACAGGCCATTTTGCTGGCTCGCTGTAGATTCCCAGTATCAGTAGATCCAATACTAGGTTGTAATACTGAGCGATAAAGGACGCAAACTGCGGACCTATTATACTCCTATATAGCTGTTAGTGTGACTTATATTTTTGTAATTAATGACAACGTTGTTCTTTGCCGTCATATAATTGGCAATGTTATGGTCTAATATTAGGCTAGTATTACAAACCTGTCAAATTGCGCTGATTTTGCTTTCGTTTCGATCTATAAGTACTCTACTTCCAATGGAAACGGAACACTAAATTTAATCCGTACCGGAGTGAAACCGAATTGAGGGTTTCGGTGGAAACTAGACCTGTGTGACACAGTGTAAGGCTGGATCCTCATACAGACACCGGCGCTTTGACACCGAGCGTTGATTGGTGAAAAGCGGGTAGTGGGAGTAAACGGCGCTAAAGCACCGGAGCTGTCATGAGGATTGACAGCTCTCATTAGCTTTGCTCAATAGTTTATAAACAGCGCTTGAGCGCTGGTGCTAAAGCGCCAGTGTCTGCATGAGGGTCCAGGCTAACACAGTGTCGACTTGTAGTTGGAACGCTTTTTAGCTTTTAGTTTTCATCGTCAGAGTGCGGAACAATCACTTTACATAAGTCCGTAGACGTATAATATATAGACTGCGCGTTCCCTACCTTTGCCATGGTAAGAAAATGTCTTCAACGTTGAGAGAGACAGCTGGTGTTGAATAGTAGCCTCATCTTTGTCTAGCGAAGTAGTGGGGGAAAAAGAAGTCTTTGCTGATTGATAGAATAGTAGTGGAAAAGTGGGGATAGAAAAATAGTGGGGGTGAAGAAGAGTGAAAGAGATTAAGGAGTTATGGTAGGTTAGGTGGTATGAAACAGTAGGCCCTGATTCCACCACAGACATTGATAGACAGAGAAAGAGTTACTATTCAAAGTATGTTGTCTCTCTCAACGTTGAAGACATCTTTTCAGCCAAACGCGCAGTCTATATATTATATGTCTATGCATAAGTCATTTAAGTTTTCTGGTATATATGCGTGATGAATATGGTATAATTTAAACTATCGCTAAAAAATAGCCAAAGTAAGTAACCATCGTTGCGGAAGTATCGGTTCTCGGTCTTCTTCTCAATGGACAACATAATTTTTAGATTCCTTAGCATATAGTTTTGCTATAAAGCCTCTTGCACAATGGACGGAATAGCGATAGCGATAGAAATAATACCAGTTGTAAAGAGTTTATATTTATAAATAACGGTAGGAACAGCGGAATCTAACATGCAAAAATACATATGTATCAATGCAGATCAGAAAATCAGAATAAGCAATAGCGATAAAATTTCCGACGAGTTGGAATTCTGTGTCTAAAACTGTTATTTCTAATGCTATCGCTATTCCTTCTATTGTGCAAGGGGCTTAACAATTCTTTTATCTACATTATATTATATATTATTACATATATTATTATTATATATTAAAAAAAATAAATTATGATACATTAAATTCCATGCATAAAATAAATCATATACATAATACATGCACAAATTACAAATTTTATATCAGATTTTATTTTAGTTTTAATTTATAGAAGTTGAAATTAGATTAGAAAATGGCTTTTATACTGAATATATTATACTGATGTGTAAATAAATAAACTTACATTCATCATTAACATCCACATTGTCGTTTGTAAATAAAACATTGTTACTATCCATATATATATTTTTGTTTGTGAAACATTCATGTAAGGGTGCTATGTCTAATATTGCAATATATGCACTGCAATGTTTGTATGTAAAACCATATGCTTTAATAATTAGATAATAAAATTATTATTTAATCATTAGTAAAATTGATATTTTTTAATTGCATACTAAAATATAAATATATTGCAGAATTGTAGAAGATTAATATTTTAAGGACATCAAGTGACACGAGACCAATTAAAACACGAGAGAATAGTTATGTCAATACTTATTATTACATTTTTATAACAAATAATAAAATAACTTAAAAAATATGTATCACATATTTTCCATGATTAATACTGTTCCGAATATAATTTGAAAGCACAACAGAAAACAGTCTACAAGAATAGCATTCTATAGAAAAATAAACGGAAAAAAGTTGGTATCCATGGAGTAACACAGTTAAACACAGCAGCAAAAATTTAAACGTAGTCGCAAAGTTGTAAGCAAATCGACCAATCGCTGGCCAGCGTTTCAACTAATGTAAGATAATACTGGTTTGTAATTGGTTAAATTGCTTACGACCTTACGGTTACGGCTAAAATTTTTTCACGTGTAAAGAGCCGTCTACAATGGAGAGTTGTAGGCCGTAACAGTAAGAAATTGACAAATCACAATCGATTATTCTTCTGTACTTTGTCT
>NW_018023608.1:4405-11275 GCF_002006095.1 Pseudomyrmex gracilis | reverse complement strand
GTTTCGGCGATTTGTACAACGGGCAATTAACGCTGTATTTGTAACGAAATAAAGTGTGTTCATAAGAAAGTGCGCCTTTGTCATTGCCGCGTCCGCGCACGCGAGTATCGGCGTCCCTCGAGAACGGCTCCGCGCCCCGCGGGCGTAACAATATATTTAGTTGACTAAATATCACGTACATTACAGCATAAAAACCTGATAAGGTGTCGCAAGTTTTTGCCTTCCCTTTTTCCGAACCTTGGCACCGACCGAGCTGTCCGGCAGGCGGAAGGCCGGGCGAAGCCGAAGAAATCGGCTCCGTTACATGGCGCCCGAACAGAAACCGTAATTGTTTCTTGAAACCCGATAAAAATTGCGACAGGGGTGATGAGTGGGATGCCAAGCACCAGAGCCTGGATCCACGCCCTCACAAAAGAAGAATTAATCGCGACGTTGTAGCGATATCATATTGATACCGCCGGTTTGATTGACGACCTCCGGAAGCGATTAAAAATCTTTGCCGAGGGTAATCCAATTGACCTTCCCGAATTGACCAATCAAACTGAAATAAACAAGACCGCAAAAATGAACGATACAACCCCAACTGGAAACATTGGAGAGACTATGAATCTAGTCAGAAAATGAAGGTGCCGATTCTCAGGGAAAGAACCCCTCACATTCCTTGAGTGGGTCAAAGAATTACAGAGTGCATACGGGCTCACCAATGAGCAGATGCTTCGGTGCTTACCTGAATTAATTACCGGCGAGCCGCTGCTTTGATATCGCAACAACCGCAAGTCGTGGGCAACATGGGCAGAGTTTGTTGCCTCATCCCAACTATGCTATCTACCGCATAGAAGCTCAGCGCTAGACCGCAAAATTCGCGATCGGCTACAAAGGCCAAACAAGCCCTTCCGGACTTACGCCACCGCATTACAGACAATAATGCGCCGCCTCGGAGGCCTTAGCCCCGTACAACAGCTCGACCGTATGTACAAAAATATGCGACCTTGCTACCGACGTTACATCCACCACGACAGCATCAAGGGGATCGAAAATTTGATTTACCGTGTGACCGAACACGAGGATATCGAGCTGGCTGAGAAAGAATATAATTCTCGCATTGCGAGAAAACGGAGGAATACCAGATTAACCGAAATGAAAGAAAGCGACAGAGCCATGATAAGTCCTACATACGAATGTTGCTGAAACTGCGGCCAGCGCGGCCACCGGAAGATTGATTGTAAACAGCCATTCCGGAAATTCTGTTCGGCATGCGGGAAGACCGGCGTGCTGACCCGGGAATGTCATCCGCCGGGAAACGGGCAACCGGCCGAGGGGAAAACCGAGTAGGCCCGGCCGGCTTTCCGATAATATTTAATCTACGACCAATGACCGTCATTAACATTTTTGGACGGCGTTTTAACGCTTTAATAGACTCCGGCTTGATGAGATTTTTCATTTCCGCGGCGGTAGGGAAGCACTGCCATGCCAATTACTACCGGCCGCAGGATACAGGAAAGTCGATCCGAATGGCGAACGGCAGAAGACTGGTACTAAATACCAATCACGGTTAGACGAATAAAGACAGTCCACCAATTTAGAGTAATGTCCGACTTGACTGTCGACATTCTAATCGGGGTGGACACCATGGCGCAACTTGGCATCGGTATATCGCCTCCGCCGAAACAAACAAAAACCAGCACAACCACATGTGCCACGGATGACGAGAGCGAAAAGGAGAAACTCCGCCGATTTCTCGCCGCCGAGCTTCCGAAGTTCGATAACATTCGCAGATTCACCGATCTGACCGAACACAAGATCCGGTTAAAAACCGATCTACCAATTAAACAGCGCTATCGACCGCGCAATCCCGCGATGCAAAAAATCATCGACAAGAAGTTTTGCAAGATGGAGCAGGCCGGCGTTATTGAACCGTCAAACAGCCCGTGAAGTTCGCCGATCGTGATCGCGAAGAAAAAAGACGGGCGGCCCCGGTTCTGCATCGATTCTCGAAAACTTAATGAGGTATCAGAAAAGGATGCATATCCTTTGTTTCAAGTCGAAGCAACCCTCGATAAGCTTAGGGACGCACGCTACCTCTCTACCCACGACTTGCAGAACGGGTACTGGCAGGTGCCGCTCGCACCGGGAAATCACCCCGTAACCGCATTCACCGTTCCGGGCCGAGGATTGATGCAGTTCCGAGTCATGCCGTTCAGGCTTCACTCCGCGCCGGCAACGTTCCAACGCCTGCTCGACACCGTACTTGGTCCCGAGCTCGAGCCTCACGTCTTTGTATACCTCGACGACATCATCGTCGTCAGCGCCACCTTAAATGACCACCTGTGTCATCTGGCCGAGGTATTTCGACGACTTCGTCGGGCAAGACTGCGGATAAATCCCGAGAAAGGGGAGCAGCTTCGGGGCCGACCGACTCCAATACCTTGGGCATTTCATTACACCCGAAAGAATATCTACTGACCCAGAGAAAACCGAGGCGATCACTCAGATTCCGCCTCCACAAAACGTGCGCGAGATACGACAATTCCTCGGCATGTTATCGTGGTATCGCCGCTTTATTGAAAATTTTTCCGAGCAAGCCCGACCATTAAGAAATAATTTTTATTTCGCCTAACCAGCAAGAAATATAAATGGCAGTGGACCACCGAGGAGGAACAGGCATTTAACGCTTTAAAAACGGCACTTACCACCGTTCCCGTCTTAGCCTGCTCCGACTTCACAAAAACTTTCGTTTTACAAACCGACGCCTCGGACATCGGGCTCGGCGCCGTTTTCACGCAACATCACGGGAGAAACGAGCGCGTAGTTGCATACGCTAGTCGCATGCTCAACAGAGCGGAAAAAAATTATAGCGTCACAGAGAAAGAATGCCTCGCGGTACTGTGGGGTATCCGAAAGATGCGCGCTTATCTCGAAGGGTACAGGTTCATTGTAGTCACTGACCATCAGGCTTTGAAATGGCTACAGAAGCTCGATAGCCCGACAAGTCGCCTTGCCTGATGGGCCTTAGAGTTACAGCAGTACAATTTTGAGGTACGCTATCGCCGGAGGCAACTAAACAGCGTAGCCGACACCCTATCGCGACATCCAATCATAACGACCAACGAGTTATGTAAGCTCGCCGCGGTCACCGAATTAGAACAAGCCGGCGGTTGGTACCGGAAAATGTACCAAGCCGCAAAAGATAAGCCCGACGACCACTCCGACTACTTCATCCGCGGCAAAGACTTGTTCAAGCGCATCTACCACTCTCTGAAGAAGGATGACACCGGAGAAGAGTGGAAACGTTGCATTCCAGCCGGAAGGCGCGAGCAAATATTGCGCGAAAATCACGACGCGCCCACAGCCGGGCACCTGAGGGTGACAAAAACCATCGCCCGACTCGCCCGTCTTTATTATTGGTCGGGAACGTTCCGAGAAACGGCCAACTATGTCAGGAATTGTCAGTCGTGTAACGAACATAAGACCTCACAACAAGGAACCGCCGGCAAAATACACGCCACTTCTGCGGAGCGACCGTGGCAAGTAGTTGCAGCCGATTTGGTCGGACCGCTGCCACGATCAAGCTCCGGCCACGCCTGGCTACTTGCGGCACAGGACAAATTCACAAAGTTCACTGAAATTAAACCGCTACGAAAAGCTATTGCGACCGCAGTCACCCGCGCTATCTACGAAGGGGTAATCCTCCGGTACGGCGCGCCGGAGATACTAATATCTGACAATGAGCGGCAATTTACAAGTAAAGAATTCCGAGCAATGCTGAAAGAATTCGCCGTTAAACACCGACTAACATCTCCGCACACCCCTCAGTGCAACCCTGAGGAAAGACAAAACCGGGTAATTAAGACAATGATCGCGCAGTATGCCGCTCGGAATCAACGATCGTGGGACAATCTACTCCACGAAATTCAATTCGCCTTCAACACCGCGACCCACCAATCTACAGGGTACACCCCCGCGTTTTTGACATACGGACGCGAATTAAGAACCCCCGGAACCCCGTCAACCAACCGAGTAAACCGTCCAGCCGACACCACGAAGCGGCTTGACCAGCTTGAGGCCGCCCGCGAACTCGCACGCATAAATATTGCCCGAGCGTTTTGCAAACAAGTCGCGCATTACAATCTGCGTCGGCGCGACTGGAGACCGAAAATCGGAGACATTGTCGCAATCAAAAATCACGAACTATCCGATAAAACGCAACATAAAGCCGCAAAACTGCTACCAAGGTTTAAAGGTCTGCTGAAGGTCACGCGCATAGTATCCCCGGTGATCGTAGACTTACGCGACGAAAAGGGAAAGTATACACGGCACGTACACGTGAGCCAACTAAAAGAATTCGGGCAAAAAAAAGCAAACACTTCCACCCGGCCCGCAAACCGAGCTGATGTGGCAAAGCTCGCCCTCGGCAGTACCAAGCCGATCAGCAAGGCACGAACATGTCAATCAACGAAGAGATTACCGACGACGTCGAGTGGGGCCGGAAGTTTGAAGCCATGTTGGCTGAATGCTGCCGCACCCCACCGCCGCCGCTAACGTCACCGATAACACCGCCGAAGCATCTCACTCCGGGAAAGATCCGGGCCGCCGTCAGAGAGCGAGCCGCCAACCGCGGGGGGGAGGACCCAACTGCAAGACGACCAACCCGGCCCGTCAAGCCCATTACTCCACCAGCTTGTCGGGCTGTGCTAATCGCTCTACCACCTACCGCACCCGGGGCCGGCCGAGCCCTGCGAACAGTAGAACGACGGACCGCCGTAACGCGACCAAAGAAACCGGCCGAACCACGTGCCCCGCAACCTCTTTGCCCGGAGCAGGCACCGGCCGCCACGAAACAGCCGACACCACCGCCGTCGACCAGCAGGACCGCGCGCCCTCTTCCTCGGACAGTGACCACATTGCCATCCGGGGGTGAGGGCAGCATCAGCCACCGCCACGCCATGGCAGAGCAAACACCATCGGCAGTTAGCTGCGCGGCCATAGCCACCAGCAACGCCGCCGATAGCCGCCCAAACCGGGCAACTACACTAGTTGCCGTACCGGGAGGCCGCCTGGAAGTATCCACCCGGGTAATCCGAACCATCTGGCGATATCGGGCCCGAACCAGTGACGGCCACTGGATATTGCGGTGGGACCGTGCCGGCCGCCTGACTCTAGCCCGTTTCATCCGGGGAGAGGAGACCGCCTAAACAAAAAAGGGAAATGTGACGGGGCGAACCCCGTCACGTATATATATTGAATATTATATTATTATATTCCATTTATTATTTTATATATTTAGTTGAATAAATATCACGTACATTACAGCATAAAAACCTGATTAAGTGTCGCAATTTCTCGCCTTCCCCTTCCCCGAACCTTGGCACCGGCCGAGCTGTCCGGCAGACGGAAGGCCGGGCGAAGCCGAAGAAATCGGCTCCGTTACAATGTGTGTGACCTAATTTTATATTTGAAGTTTTTATTGTACATTTATGAATGCGTTTTATTAATTGTTAAATACTCTTTAAAGTACATTTGTTTATGATCTCAAGAAATTTTTCGTAACTTTCAATCACAATCTCATCAATTTTACACGACGTATCACACGACCATGCCTTTGTTGCTTGTGCTATTATCAAAGGTAGCACATTTACAACTTGTCCTTTTGTATTTATCATTAAAGATTTTGGCAAAATATTCTTATTATATGTAGATTCCAAAAAAAATTTTCAGATAAAGCAGTATGTCTAGACATTCCACATAATGCAAGTAATTTGTCATCAAGCGTAGAACATTCTTTAACCAGAGTTAAACATACTTTCGATTTTTTTAAGTATAGCTATATACTTAAGTATAGCTAATACTTTGTACATATTCCGAATATAATTGTTTCTAACATACATGCACCAACGTACAATTTTTTCGGCTTGCAACCGTTTGTTAATATATCCTTAAATATTGTTAAGTTTATTTACTATACATTTAATAAATGTTTCCAGACTATGAGGAAGTTTTATAGCGTTACTCGAGCGAAACTTATTATATCGTCTAACAATTTTTCGAACAATGTTACGTTTGTTTATTGCAACTTTAGATTTTGCACTTTTTTATAATAATATTGTCTGTTATAAAACCATTTTTGATAAGGATCTAAAGCTTTTTGTCTCCCACGTTCGCGTTGTGCATTTATGGAATAACGTTTACGCTTTTGTATACATCGTTGTATATGATTTTTCTTATATCACATTTTATTTTCAATACGATTAATTTCTAAATTTTGTTGATAGCGATGTCGTTTTTGAGCACGATTATTTTTCAAATTACTTTTATACTGACATCGCTTTTTCCTGCGATTATTTTCCAAATTATTTTCATATTGGCACCGTTTTTTAGCGCGATTATTTTCTAAATGTCGCATGTACAATAATTGTTTAGTTACACGTCTCTTTTCTTTATACACTGGATCTTTATCAATATTTTCATTTAATGTACTATTTTTATTTAAAGAATGTTTCTTAGATCAAAATCCGATTTTTCATTGTAAAGTGTATACAGGGTCCGCCACTTAAATCCGGACAAAAATTTTTTTCTCGAAAAAGTTGTTTATTACAGAAAATATGAAAAAACATAAATAGACTGCTTTATAGCTGGGTTAAGGGATCTTTTCTGAGACATTTTACTCAATGTATCCGCCCTGCGCCTCGATCACCGCTTCAATCCTATTCCGAAAGCGCGAACATGCCGTCTGCAATTGCGCACGGTCCATTTTTATGAATGCCGCTTCAATAGCGGCTTGGAGAGAGGCTACATTAGGGTGTCTGGCTTTGTTACTATCCCTCTCGACTACGCCCCACACGTAGTAGTCGAGAGGATTCAGATCGGGACTAC
>NW_018023607.1:2050-11371 GCF_002006095.1 Pseudomyrmex gracilis | reverse complement strand
ATTTAAATACTGCCTCCTGAGCCCACGCCTCTCCGTATTCTTAATTAACTGAGCTGCTGAGTATTATTGCCGTCACGTCAACTAGAGCTAACATTTTATGGACGTCGAGATTGTTGAATAATTGGCTGTAGATTTTGGAAACGGCGTGCGTATGTAGGCCTGGCGCCCAATCGTAAGTTTGGTGAGTAAATCTTTGATTTAATTTTGAAAAGACGTGCCGAAGGTGTGCGACACCTTCGCTACAACATCATAGAGCGAGGTGCCCGTCACAATATATACAAAATGTCCCATAATGATTAATACACTTTGCAAGGAGTAAAAAATAAATAAAATTTTGAACTATAAAAGTTCCTCTTTTACTTTTGGCTCAAACCATTATTTACCAACTTTAGTTTAATTTATAAAATTATTTAATACATGAATAAATAAATAAAAATACTTAGAACTTAATCAACTAATTAATTTATATGAAAAAGTTATGATACAATATCCGAAATTGATGAACATATAAATAATCAATGTCAATCGTGTCTTCTTACGTTTATAAGATAAAATACAAAGATAAATCTTGTTAAAAAATTAAAGTATAACAAATTATATTATAAAAAAAACGAGATTCTTTATAGATTATAAAGAGATTTTTTTTAGTAACGTTACATATCAAAAAGATACGAGCTCTCATGTAACTNTTTTTGTGTTTTCTTGACTTAAAAAAAAAACATATTAGAAAATATAGTGATACTAATGTAAAACTATATAAATACATCAATTCTTTTTAAGAAACAATGCTATAATTATTTATGTGTAATTATATTATAATACAATTATATTATTTTATAATACATTAAAATATATACACATTTATTATTAAATCCGAGAAAATTGGACATTTTATAACATGTTTTAAGTTTAAGAAAGAGATAAATCTGCACAATAAAAAATTCAATTTTATCTAATATACATACCGTTATTGTCGTCAAAATCTGGCATCGATGAAACAACGTGAGAAACAACTTGCGCTTTCAATTCAGCAGAGTGTTTTTTCATTCACAAAAACGATTTCTGATTATTATTAGTTCCCGATGCTATGAGTTTCTCGGCACACAACTACGCATTTCCAAATGAAATTCCAACGTTCCAGTGGCAGTCACCAATGTTTTGCTAAAAAAAACGCTCACATTCTTTTTTCTGTTTACAAACGATACATTTTACTTCGATGATTCTATCGATCACACGACTTTGTTTCTTTATTTGTTTTGCATATTCATGATGTTAGCGTCAAAAGCCGAAATGAGGTTGATTCTAGGATTGACTGGTCAATGCGTGGAACAACGGTCAAAGACCGAATGAACATTTTAGACGTATACAATATTTCTTCTGTATCACATACTATCGTACACGTGTGGGCGAAGGTGGGGCTTCGCCTTTCCCGCTGCACCTCCTTCCCATAAAAACCTAACCCAAACTAATCTATAATATGTCACTGAAAAGAAAGAGAGAAATCCTCGTTTTACCCCCCCTATCTAAATTAATAAATTAATATTGCACAAGGTATTTTTTTCGCAATCGTAGAGATATGATTTNACTTNGTAAAGATATACAAAAAAGCATGCAAAGCATGCAAAAGTATGCTAAAAACCTTATTTCGGCCTTTGACCATGCTCCGCGAATTGACCAGTCAATTCTAAAATCAACCTCACTTCGGCTTTTGACGCTAACGTATATAACATATAACAGAAATATCACATTGTCACTCGGAGACATTGAAAATTTTGGAGGGGCCGATGATGATCAATTGCAAAATAATAATTTAATACTTTCCGTGCCACGTGTATTATCGGTGGTACACGCTAACATATTTATATAAATCAAAACTGATTACTACATTAACCACGGATACTATTCGATGTGATGATTCTTACATACAAAGATGTGATAAAATATATTATGATATATGTACCGTTATTTATCGTTCCAATTCGTTTTTTTTTTTTTTTTTGCAAACTTCTCACTCGCGCACAATCACTAATAACTTTATTTGTCATACGCGACCTGTCATCGAATTGAGCACAGCTAGCACAAACGTTGACAGCTAGCATAAACGTGAACGAAGAAACACACGCGTCACCGTAACAACCAATCAGCATCGCGGAAAAGAGGCAACAATCAAGATCGAGAGAATCGATTCTGATTGTTTGCACACGCTTTTTCTTATTTAGATTATCTCAAAAACTAGATAGATGGTCAATAAGTTTCTAATTGCATACCAACATAGAAAGCACTTCAATTTACTTGTATTCCAAATTTTAGCACATTTGTAAGAAAATCATTTCGTGGAAGTACTACCTTAACGCGTAAGGGAGTCTTTCTGTATGAATACGTAGACTGTGTCGACAAGTTGCAAGAGCGACGTTTATCACCGCGTGAGTCATTTTACAGTTTCTTGACCGGTGAAACGATATCTGAGAGCAAATAAGCACATGCTGTAAACATTTGGCAACGATTTTTCTATTAGTACGTTAAGTGAACACAGTGATTTATATTTGAAGACTGAAGATGTTTTATGATTGGCTGATATATTTGAAAATTTCCGCGAAAGTTGTAGTTGAAGTTATGGGATTAGATCCTGCGCATTATTATACTTTACCTGGTTATATATAGGATGCTATGATAAAACACACGGGCATAACGTTCGACCTGCTAACATGTTGATATGGTTATGTTTATCGAATGCGGTATATGCGGTTTTAGTCAGTGCAGCACAAGGTACGCGCTAATAACAAGGACATACAGACCTACGATACATCAAAACCAACGTCATATCTCATGTATTTTGATATAAATAATTTATACGGCTGGGCAATGTGTCAGCCACTATTCTATGCCGCATTCCAATGGGTAGACAACGTCTGAAGTCTCGACGTGATGTTTGTGGCATCAACTTCAGATATCGGTTACATTCTTGAATTTGATCTCAAGTATTTTCGCGAACTGCACGACTGACCTAGCCGTTCTGCCCGACGCGCAATAAGTCGCCTGGCATGCGACAGAAAAAGCTGCTCGCAACACTACATAACAAAACGCGTTACATCATTCACTATCGTGCTTTGTAACAATGTGTGCGACACGTCTTTGTATTACGAAAATGTTTCGTAAATCTGGACGATATAGTGATACATGGAACCAACTTGGGAGAACATAATAAACGGTTGAGAGATGTGTTTGAACGACTTCGGGAAAATAAGTTAAAACTGCAACTAGATAAATGTGAATTTTTACGGAAAGAAGTCACATACCTAGGGCATGTAATTACAGAAAGTGGAATAAAACCAGATCCATCAAAAATAAGCGCAGTAAAAGATTTTCCTGTGCCAACAAAAATAAAAGACTGCAACGCTTTTTCGCGTGACGACGCTGCACAGTGGGCCAAGAGAACTCAAAAAATGGCCAAAATTCAAAATGTTGACAGATTTGCGTAAAACTTGATATGTAGAGGTTTTTAGGGTCACTGATTCCGAATCTGATGTCAACAAGAAAAAATTCAAAATGGCGTATACAATATGGCAGCCACAATTACAAAATTTTGACAGATTTGTGTGAAACTTGATACCCAGGTACCTACGGTTTTTTTAAAAGATTTTAAAATTTTTAACAATTATTTTAATATTTATAGGATATTTCCAAAAGTAATGTACACAAGAAACAAATTTTTAATTAACTCAAAAATATATTTATTTCACAATTAAAACTGAGATTCATCTCGGGCTCTGAAGTCTTTAAACTAATAAATGAATATGATTGGTCGTTTATGAGCCGTTCGCTGGATGTTATGCGGGAAATATGTCTATATATATATGTGCGTGTGTACACATATATAATCGAATTCACGTTTTTCACGTGAGTTTTTTGAATTGTAATTACAATTCTAATAATCATATAGGATGCCAAATTTGCATCTCGTATATGAAGAACCCCGAATATCTTCCCAAATTAATTTAAAATATTGCGAAAAAAACTCCTCAGCCAGGAGTCGAACCTGGAATCTCCGGCTTTCCGGGCCGTCGCCTTCCCTGTTAGGCTATCGAGGCATTTGGAGTTTGTCTCGCAATATTATGTACATCTCTTGAAGATGTTTTTGATACTGTAATAACGCTTCGTGCGACAGCGTGAATTTAACAATTAAAACTGAGATTCATCTCGGGCTCTGAAGTCTTTAAACTAATAAAAGAATATGATTGGTTATATATTTATTTCAATTATTTTGAACAAAAATCTCTTTTTATGTTGAAAATTTGTTTTACATATTTACGTGTTTAATTCATGTTTAAAATTATTCTATGTAAGTGGAAAAGAAGAACCATCTGAACACTATATGTATTATATTTGTATATAAAAGAAAAAATAGTAAAAAATTTAAAAACAATTAATCAGTTTCTTCCAAGTTTTATGTAAATCCGTCAACATTTTGAATTTTGGCCATTTTTAGAGGTTACTATCGATTCTCGGCCGATATTGAAGCGGCTGTAGCTGTGCGTATGGCTATACTTACTTCGAGCGTCAATTGTTATAATCTATATAGAGATAGAAGTAGCAGGAGGTAGCATCTAAAAGTTACATGTGTACATACTGATAGCTTGAGCTTTCATATAAAACTATTCTGAGAGCTAGCATTTTTAAGTATTTTATTAAAACTTGTCTTAAAGTTTCCATAGTATTTAATTTTATATTTTTAGTATATTAAGTGAAATACTTTTATACCGCAATTAAATAACTGAAATATGTGTGCTTATATGTATAAAAATTTAGCAAAAACTTGCATTTTGTTATTATGTAACAAACAATTAAAATATTTACTTGTAATTGTACTTTTATCAGTTTATCTTTCAAACGCTATCTCTAATTATAAAGTTATCAGAAAGACTTGATATTTTATATTTCAAGGGTTTTAAAGGGTCCTCATTTGATAGAGAAAAAAATTTGTTTACATATAAAAATTGAAAATTAGACTTTTGGCCACAAATTACCGCTTTTTAGACCACCGTGCGCTGCTATAAAGAAAAAGGCTCGTCTCCACGGTAACCTATGTCCTATGTCACCGGCCGGTCGAGCCCGGAAGTGATTCCGGAGATTGTCGAAGGTGTTAGTTTGGGCGCCAGACACGCGTGTCAACTTTAAGACGTCTCGCGAAAAGAATTCAGACCGCCTAGCTCTTAACCCGAACGGAGAGGGGCGGGTAATATAGAAGGAAAAGTAAGCCGTGGGAATCAAAATAAATAATGCGAGGTTTGATGTAAAATAAAATAAAAGAACAATGAGTTTATTCTTGAGTCTAGAGACAAATATAAAATAATGAAATCAAATACAGAGTCCGTCGGATTGGAGAATAGGTCTCGGGGACCGGTGTGCGGAGGTACAAGAGAATTCTATTGCGCTAGACGGAATTCGCCGAATTTCGTCGCGTCCAACGCGAGTTTAACACACGTCGCGAGAATTCTACCGTTTTTCTGTTGAGTATCGAAGTCGCGTGAACAAACACCGCGTGCGCGTTTGCTCGATGCGGCACGCTGGGTCAACGACCGGATTAAGCCTCGCATGCCGAATCAGCTATTTACAATACAGCTGAGCGGTCGCAAGCATCGCTCGCTACGTTACAGTGAGTATCTCACTTTTCTCCGAATCTACGATGCACGATGATACAAAAGCCTAGCTACGGAAGGAACCCAGTAATACTTCAAGTACGTAACTCGGTCAGTCCGATAGCAAATAGGCGGAATGAATATGTCCGGCAAATTCTCTCGCCGGAATCACTAACGCGACTCGATAGAATCTTCGTAAGTCAATCGACCGCCGTAAAAGAATTACCAAAATCTTAACGCGATACTTAACGGCTCTCACGCAATTCGATAACCCGTGGCGCTGACCAACCCACCAAAATAACAAACGCGAAATTCTGGTAGCTCTGGATAGTGTGGCACTTCCTTCAGGGCAAGATAGACGCTTTTAAATACCGAGAATGGGTCTCCCTCGCTCGTACATGCGTATAAAGAAGTTATCATTATCGCCGCCTACAACTGCTCGCTCGCCTCAAATTTTCTGTTTATTAAGCAGGATTCCCTAATTAAACAGAACTACTTCTGTTTCCTGCGATAGCTCACCTATCAGGAAGGGTACTGCCTTCCTGATAGCGCCTCGGTTGATTCGGGCCTGTTTCGTTGCCTCGCTCTCCTCCGCTCGACCACTCTCGTCTCTTCTCCGCAGATCACGTCTTCTCAGCTGCTACGCTTCTCGCACTTGGCACTCGGACTACTCACCAGCTACACTCGCACACCAGATAAAAGAAACGATCTACCGTCACGCGTGCGATCTCTCCACTCGGTTGCGTATCTATTTCGTCACTTTAGAAATTTGCTATCGCTATTTTTGCTCGCCATTGAGACTCGCTCGTTAAAATCGCTGCTTGTTTCCGACTTTGTCACCTTTTATATCTTGACGACAGCTTCGTCTGCAAAGGGATTGAGATAGCGGGGGGAGGGGATTTTCTCAATCTGTTACATTAGTGATAGGTTCTTTGCGTCGAGCTCGCGTATTGTCATACGCCGGGATCTGTATATTTGATTTTACCAACGGCCTTTGCCAGAGTCGCCCAAGACCAACTATTGTTTTCAACTTCTGTTTTGATCATTGTGCGGTGTTACTTCTTCTTGAGTGTGACTGTGCTGATAACCTTGCTGTTTTCCGTCGTTCAACAGATTCGTCGAATGTGTATTCGGTTTTTCCGCCTTTTTCTTTGTTTTGGCTGACCTCTCCGCCTTCCGAATCTCTTCCTTGAGGATGCCTCCTTCTCGTCCCTTTACTGCATCCATACCCGGGCCAGTGAGGCGCTCTTAGCCGCTTACAAGATTTGTTTTGACAAGAGATATAAACGCCAATTTAAAATTCCTTTCAAAGAATTATTTTGCTCTGGAGGATTAACGTTTTTCCCGCGTGCGAGTTCGGGCCTCGGAGACGAGTTCTTGTGACGAAGGTGAGCGAGTGCATTGGCAGTCGTTTTACCACGTCACAAGACATACAGGCTTTCATCGGGTTAGCAGGTTATTATCGAAAATTCATTGACCAATTCTCCAAAATTGCAAAACCTCTGACTCAGCTTATATGAAAAGCAGTCAAGTTCGAGTAGGATCATAAACAGCAGCAGGCGTTTGAATCATTAAAAGAAAGGTTAAGTAGCGCGCCACTGTTAGCATATCCGGACTTCACAAAGAAGATCATCGTTACAACCAACGCATCAGGTTACGCCATCAGAGCTGTTTTGTCACAAGGCCCGATAGGACAAGATAAGCTTATCGCGTATGCGAGCCGAGTATTAAACACGGCCAAACGGAACTACACCATCACGGAAAAAAAAGTTATTAGCTATTGTATGGGCTGTAAAATATTTTCGACCATATTTATATGGCATGAAATTTAAGATCGCGACGGATCATAGAGCGCTCATGTGGCTATTCAATGTCAAAGACTCTGGGACATGATTAATTCGTTGGTCATTAAAACTCGATGAATACGAGTATGAAATAATATACAAAAATGGGAAGGCCAACACTAATGCAGACATGCTAAGCAGGAACGCCGAGCAAACAGAGATATGTGCATGCAAAGCAAAAGAGACGGAAGAAAGCGTTGAGGAAGCAAGTGAGACGTAAGAACTCATGGAAGAAGAAAAGAAACAAATATTATATGAATATCACAATGCACCATTAGGAACGCATCAGGGAGTAGCGCGAACCGTAAAGAGAATTCACAGAAATTACGATTGGTTGCATATGACAAGAAACATAGAAGAATATATTTCAAAGTGCGCGTCATGCCAAAGAAACAAAATAGCAAAAAAAATTAGAGCGCAAATGGTCATTACAGATACACCGGCAGAGTCATTTGAGAAATGTGCTCTCGACATTGTCGGACTATTAACTGTGACAAGCAACGGAAACAAATATTTATTGACCTTTCAAAATAATCTGACAAAATTCAGCAAAGCAATACTTATCTCAAATCAGGAGAATGCGACCGTGACAAAAGAATTTGTCACAAAAATAATATGTAAATATGACAATCCAAGAACAGTGCTGACAGATCGAGGCACGAATTTCGCCAGCGAAATATTTAAAAGTGTATGCAAGTTGCTACGGATTAATAAAATCTAGACAATAGCATATCACCCTGACAGCAATGGAGCATTGGAAAGCACTCATAGGACATTGGCCGAATATATAAGATACTATGTATGGGAAGATCAAAACGGACTGGGATGAATGGATCCCATACGCAATGTTTGCATATAATACTACACGACATTCAGCCACGGGATTTGCACCATTTGAGTTGATGTAAGAGAGACAAGCGGAATTGCCAACCGCATTAATAAAATTTCCGTCAACACAGTACAGTCTAGATTATGCGCACGAGTTAAAAGAAAGACTGCGCGCCACGAATCGCATGACGAGAGAATATCTGCGAAAAGAAAAAGAAAAAGACAAGCGCTATTATGATAAAGAATCAAAGGCAACATCATTTAAATAAGCGATAAGGTTTTAATGTACGATAGAAAGAGGAAGATCAAAAAAGTTGGAATTCTTGTGGATCGGTCCATACGAGATAGTCGCAAAGATGTCTGACGTCACATATAAAAGCAAGAAGGCACACGTAAAATGTGCATGTACACAGGCTAAAGGTTTTTATAAAAAATTAAGAAGAGTAAACAAAAACTTACTGATTTGCCTCACTCTGAATCGGAGATGGTTACGACGGGAGGCGGGTCAAGCGACAGAAGGAGACCCAGGCACACCACGTCCGGATCAAAATCAAAAACGTCCTTGAACACACCTGGCAGCAAGATGGTTCCGAGTCCAGGGAAGCCGGAGAATAATCTTCTAGCGGCTTCAATATAGTAACCTCGTCTTCGAGATCCGGTATAGTGAAAATCGGCGGCGGAGTAGGCGGAGGCAGTGATGTAAGATCTTGCACCAAGAGCACCGAGGCGGTGGGAGCCACTGGGAGCACGCATACAAGCGAGAACCGCCGTCCGTGTGCGTGACGTCACGCTCGGCTGTTCGGCTCGTGAAAGAGCGCAGACATACTATGTTCTGCCTCGCTTCTACCAAGCCCGCTACGCGAGAAAGACACTGAGGCTAGAAAGCAATGTTTCGTTACGCGCTTGTAGCCTATGACAATATGACAACGAAAAATACTTTTCCATGACTTACAATCTTAGAAAAAGTAGACAATATTATTGATAAAGATGAGTTAAACATCTCAAGATGCATT
>NW_018023607.1:0-1775 GCF_002006095.1 Pseudomyrmex gracilis | reverse complement strand
AATAATCTAAAAATTATCTAAAAACTTTAAAATTATCGCAGTTAACTTTTAATAAGAATTAATAACAATGTAATAACAAATGCATCTTGAGATGTTTAACTCATCTTTATCAATAATATTGTCTACTTTTTTTAAGATTGTAAGTCATGGAAAAGTATTTTTCGTTGTCATATTGTCATAGGCTACAAGCGCGTAACGAAACATTGCTTTCTAGCCTCAGTGTCTTGCTCGCGTAGCGGGCTTGGTGGAAGCGAGGCAGAACATAGTATGTCTGCGCTCTTTCACAAGCCGAACAGCCGAGCGTGACGTCACGCACACGGACGGCGGTTCTCGCTTGTATGCGTGCTCCCAGTGGCTCCCACCGCCTCGGTGCTCTTGGTGCTAGGGTGCAAGATCTTACATCACTGGGCGGAGGCAGCTCCAATAACGTGATAGATCCAGAGTTCACAGTTTTAGCTTCCTTACAGCATGCTACAGCAAGTGGAGGGGATACGCACATAGGCGAGCAGCCGTGTACGTGTGCGCTCGACGCTTCGGCTGTCTTCGGACGGTCGAAGAGAACAGAGATATATCTGCTGTCTCTTTCTTTCACTATAATTTTCAATATAGCATAGCGTACGCGGCCAGCGCGAGCGGCTATGCCTCACGCTGGCCGCTGTTTATCGTTTTTCGCCGTTTGTCTCCGTTCTTGCAATTATTAACTAAAGAAACATTTCACTTAAATAAACAATTAAACCATAAAAAAATAATTAGAAAAATAAAAAATATGAGAAGCATAAATGAAAAAGGAAGAATAGAAATCCACTCTTGGCCAATATGTATGTATTTAAAAAAAAATGTATCCTTACTTATTAATTTAGCAAAATTACTGTTAATATATGATATATAAAGGTAAAAATATATTTTAATGTTTTTTGTTATGTAAAAAGTATTCTGTTAGTATACTTTTTACTCTGCTAATCATAATTACATATAATAAAATTTAAAAAAAAGAGTATTCTTGCACTAAGAATTTTATTGTATTTAAGTTTTACAAATAAACTGCTAGTTTATTTGTAAAAAAAATATATCCCGGACAGCAAACTTTCAAGTAAAGTCTTGAAGACATTTGAAGTGCATCCTTAAAAGTTAACACATCTTCCGGATGTTTTAGGACGTACTTTGCAGATCTGTGCTATCTGAGATAAGAAACAGATAGAAAGATAGAAAGAATAGAATATAAAAAAAGACACGCAATACATAGAGAGTGTTATGATTATTGTAAAGTCACTTTACATGTGTTACAATTAACGACAGAAGTCGAAACAAAAATATTTGAGAAATTAGAATGCATCTATAAATTAAAAGGACGCACTCCAAATGTCTTCAAAACGTTACTTGAAAGTTTTGCTTTTTATTCCATCTATTTTTTCTACTTATCTTTTCTACTTATTCTTTTACCTGTCCTGCTCTATCTATATTCTTCTTGAAAATACATAACATTAATTTTTTTAATAGTGCATTAAGTTTTATGTATTTTTATTGTTATGTATTTGCATTTATTTTTATTTTTTTATACTACAACATGTAAAATTATTTCAAATATTTTTAGTATTAATAATGTATTTCGAGTTTTTATATGATTGTTAGTATCACTAAAAGTCTATTTTTAAGAAATTTCAAAAGTCTAATGTTGAATATAAAAAACTTAAAATATAAAGTGTGTGATACTCTAAGGAACAAAATATAAAGTGTGTGATACTCTAAAAACTTACCTTTTTAAAAAAAGGTAAAAA
>NW_018023606.1:11312-16950 GCF_002006095.1 Pseudomyrmex gracilis | reverse complement strand
AAAGTGTTATCAACATAATGACAACACTTATAGTTTTAAGATATTACTTTTAAAAAATCACGAAAAAATTATTGGTAAATATAGGTAAATATGGGTAAATATTCCGGTATTATCGTATACCGGTATGACGTCATACCGGTATATCTGCATTTCGGTTTGCATAAGGGTTTTCATACCATTACCCAAAAATATCGGTAAAATACCGGTATTTTGCATACCGGTATAAGTCCCTGCTTATAACACACATTTCAAATGTGATAATGCACAGTTTTGAATATCTGGCGTAAATATTAGGATTTTAAAATATAACTTACATCGGACGTAAACGTAATATTTTCAACACAGTATTTACTAATAATGCCGGCACAATATGTAACACCAATATGTAATATAACAAACCACTATTTGTCATAATCGTATGTGGTTTCCAAATTGTTCGCTCCAAAAGAATATCATACACAACACGAAATGATACGTGTATTAACTTTCCTAAACTTATGCTTTTCGTGTTGTTTATAGAGCAGTTGTGTAAATGTGAAGACTATTATCCTCGAAGATGCTGAGTTGTAAAACATAGTATAAAATTTAATTTTCTACAGTGATCGAGACAAGTAAGTTAAATACTAAAAAGTGGCTTTATCACAAGCTGCGATTATCATTGCTTTAATCACTATATCTACCGGAATAAAATCGGAAAATACATTAGCATCTAAGTGCACCACACGTAAAATTCCGGTTCCACCAGCAGGAAGCAAGCCCATGGGACCGTTAAAATTGTCAATCTAGCCTGGTACAGGATTAGTGACTGATGATATGACTATAGATGGTCTAAGGATAATGCAAGGCAGTGAATCGGAAAAGTCATTTATCACTTGCTCGGCTAGTCTTTTCGTACAAACATAAGTATTTGCCAGTGTTCCACTTATCTGCAAAAATCAATGAACGGGCGTAAACGCATTTTGACAATGGCAATATATACACAATACAACGTATGTATTTCGTTTGCACGGGCAATTGTATAGTATTTACTTCGCTGTAAAGATCTTTAAAATCTCATCGACGGTCTCTGCGATTGTGATCGTCTTTCTCCAGTCGACGTTCTTCAAAGAATACAAAATCTCGCTCACGATGGGTTTATCGCTTTGTGTGTACGTCGGGCTTACATGAAGCAGAGTCTTTTTTTTTTTTTAATAAAAAATTAAACATAACGTCATTAGAATATGTCACGTGGGCACATAAAGTTATTGGGAAAAATGTATTTGCTAAACAATATCTTACCACAATATTTTTCATAGATTGAGCCAAATTCAAACGTCACGCGCGCGCGTTGACCGTAAGGTGTTGAAAAATTGCATCTTTGAGACTCTCGTCAAAACGGACGGTAGCCGCAACGTGGAAAATTATCGAGACTTTTTTCGATCAACATTTGTCTGTCGTTCGGCAATAATCCCAAGTCTTTAGCACTTTTATCTTCGCTTATAGAAATGATTTTATCGGAACTAGATGGCTGCTCGTTCCGTAATAAATCAAAAAGCTTGTTATTCAACATTTCCTAAACTCTGTCATTGATGGTTAATCCTTTTTTCGGGCGTATCAGCAGAAATATTTCTGTAATATCCGAACAGCATTTCAGTAATTTTTCACATAATGCTTTACCCAGAAAACCCGTGCCACCAGTAATAAAAATACTTCGATGGAAATAAAAGGTAGGTATAAATGTATTAGCGACTTCACTCGTAGTAATTAAAATATTCAACCTGGTTTTAAAATAGACACACCGAAATATCAAGTGTTTTGCGTTGGAATATTAAAATAATGAGAAATGTAGACTATTATTTTAAATTAAAAACTTTGCATTTTTAATGTCAACGAAGTTAATTTTTTATTTACGGTGTTCAAGAAACAAAACACCACAACACTGGGTGGTTCTTCACAAAAAAAAGTGTAACACGGAAATGAGCCGAATTTTGAGTTTGGTAGAAAGAAAATGATGTGTAATTTAGGCGATGATTGCGCAATGCTTGACAAATTCCACGAAAGCACGTTTTTTATATGCTGAATAATGAATACGGTATGTATAGATATAACTATCTACATGTAGTATATATCTAACAGAGACATCGNCTCTTATTTATTATTGATAAATCGACATAAAAACACCATTGTATGTAGATGCATAGGCAACAAACCTTGATGAGGTGAAGGTTTCGCACCTGTATATATCAGTCAAGATTAGTCAAGATTTATAACGAAGAAAAAGAGACAAAAACATTTATTTAATCAGAATTAAGATTGTAATATACTCTAATAATTTGTACTTCAATTTAATAAACAATTTTTTTATAGAGATCAGGCAGGTTGGTCGTGAGGAATATCAGATATTGTACATTTACNTGATAAACACATGTCTATTCGTTTTTACGTATTAATATTGTAAAGTACCAACGAATATATATAGGATTATAAGAGCCGATCGCAGGATGTTTGTGAGGATTTATGTATGTATATATGTATATATATATGTATGTATATATGTATGTATATATGTATATATATATGTATATATGAATATATATATACGTATTCACAAGTAAATTTTTACGAGTGAGTTTTTTGAATTGAGATTTCAATTCTTAAAATCATATAGGATGCTTGGATTGCATCACATATATGAAGGAACTCGAATATTTCCCAAACTAATTTTAAAATAGCTCCAAATGCCTCGGTGGCCTAACAAGGAAGGCAACGACCCGGAAAGCCGAAGATTCCAGGTTCGACTCTTGGCTGAGGAGTTTTTTTCGAAAAAGTAAGAGAGACAAAGAGAATAGAATTAATCTATTAAAAATTATTCTCATATTTTAAAACTTACGGTTTTGTGCACATTTTATCAGATACGATAATGGCAGGCTTTGCCATTAATAACGCTGGTATTACTAAGGAATCTTTGCTCAGTGATAAAAAAAAAAAAAAAAAAACAGCTTGAGAAGTAACGCGACGAATAGAGAATTTTATCGTCGTCTTTTTAACATACAATATAATTTTATTTAACTACTGAATAAGTATTTGTCAACAATATTACAAGCATTTATCTAAGAATTCTAGTTTAAAAAAAAAAAAAACAATTAATTGAATCTTTTACACACACAGACGCAAAATTAGCGATCTTAGGACGTGTTCTCGGTCTCTGCTTGTGTGCACACGCGAAGCCGTTTGTATGATGCGTGAAACAACGGCGGACACTGCTGTTGTGATCCACGTGAATAGTTTGACTGCATTGTGAAACTATGCTGAAAGTTTTATTGCCTTAGAGTGGTCATACGGTTGTGCCATCGACAAGCGAGTGATAGCTGTGATAGCTGTGCTATTCTCGTACTTGTTCATACACGCAAACACACATGTGTATGAGTCCCATCTAAAGCAATTAAATACAATAAGTAAGGTAAATGTCCCAATGGCCGGACGCGTCCGAGTGTTCGGACATCGGCTTAAATTATCAAAGTTATAAAGTATAACATTTCAAGATATAATTAAAAAAAAAACTATTTAAAAAGGCTTTAAAACATTTTTTTAAGCCAAAAAATATTTTTTTTACGGTAACTAAAATAGGAGAATAAAATTATTAATAACGAGGTATCATAGATTCTGTCCATTTTGGTCAGAAATAATCTATATGTATATTATAAATATAGATTATATTTATTGTCTATATGTATAAGATTTAATACTTTTAATAAAGCAAAATTTCAAGCACATGCATTATGACCGGCCATTGGGACATAAAAATTCGAACACTGGAACATGCGAAAATTGTCGTGTCTGAACACTGGGCCATGATACATAATACATATTATTTCAAATAGTTTTTTTTTCCATTTTAAACTTGCTTTTTATTCTTTTTTATAAAAAAACTTACATTCTGCCTTTTAATTTTTATATAAATATAAGGTATGTAAGTCTGAAGTTATAAAAAAATGTTTTCGTCAATTATACCAACTTCTTAAGCGTCCGGCCATTGGGACATTTACCTTATTTGTATAATTGTGCAGCAGTAAAAGTTTATGCGCCGTACCAAGAGAGAAATTGCAATTAATTGTGATCGTTTGCGATTGGAGAAGCAGAGGTTTTTATTTTAAATCTTGTACTTTTATAACATACATGTATAATCGAAGTAAGTAACTTACTCCATGTTTGATCGGTCACCGCCAAAACATGATTGTTTAAACTTTTCAACTTCTCGCCGTCGGAGTATTTCGGTCTTCAGTCGTTTTTAAATACTCGAACTTCACGGTAAACTACGAACGAAATATTAAGATAGTATAGTTTTGTCATTTGTTGCCTCTATTTTTTCCAACTGCCGTCGAATTCAAGCCGCGTTACTTGTTATTATTGTTTGCTTTTTGTTCGAATTGCGTACACAAGATATAAGTAAAAGTATCGCGTAGAATGTGTAGAAAACTATAATATCGGATTCCATGTCCGAGTACAGGAATTGATTATTGTATACACGGTTTTGAACACGGAAAACGAACTTTCTCTCGGTAGCTCGTTGTAATTTACGCAATGATTTTGTCAAATATTAAGGAGAATTGTGCTCGATACACAAAACGTGCACAATAATCGAGAGTAGTGATATAATGAGAGTTCTAACCCAGGAGCTCCGAGGGGGGTGCGGGGAATGACGCCACAGGGGGAGCGGTGACGTCACATGAAGGGGAGGGGGTATGACGTCACATGAAGGGGAGGGGGTATGACGTCACATGGAGGGGGTATGACGTCACAGGGGTAGGGGGTATGACGTCACTATGACGTCACACGGTGGGACGCGAGGTATGACGTCACAGGGGAGGGGGTATGACGTCACGCGCGGGCGTGGCTCTGACGTCACAGGATATGACGTCACGCGGGAAATGACGTCACGCGACATTATGGCGACTTCACACGCGGCGGTCTTCGTTATGACGACTTCACACGTGGCAATATGGCGGTTCGACAAGATGGCGTCACAGGATATGACGCGGCGGGCACCGGTATGGCGGCTGCAATATGGAGGCGACAATATGGCGACTTCAAGGTATGTACTATTTACTATATGCATGGTATATACTCGTACTTCTTAATGCTGTACGACAATACCGCGTCTCCAAGATGTATATATCTACGTTTTGGTACATATGTACATTTTTTTATAACTCGTCGACCGTCTGCGATTGCTAGACGCATCCCGTCAGGCGGGCAATAATGCTCACGATAACGAAATTCTGTCGATTATCGAAGAACTGCGCGAAGCAGGTCTCATTATAAATTAAATAGCGCGTCGACGTTAGAGTCAGTCGTGTGCGCGCCATCATGCCGATCAACAAATTCGGGATATCACTCGGAACACACGGAACGTCGATGTATTATTATGAGACAAAGGCAATACTGCGAAATTACGTGCGTAATAACACTCTCTGCTTTGTCGGTTCCGGTTACGATGCAAGGTCGCGTAAGATACTGCATGTAGCGCAACCCGATANCGACACTGACGCCGCCAACAAACGATACGTAGATATGTGTGTCACGAATGTGAATGAATGGCAAGAGACACGTGAGAGAAAAATTATCGCATTGCAACAGGACGTGCAAGCGTTGCGCGACG
>NW_018023606.1:0-7632 GCF_002006095.1 Pseudomyrmex gracilis | reverse complement strand
CCTAATGCGGACACAGTTGATGCCAATTTGTTGAATATTTTTGCTTAAAATTGCTGACAATTTGCTGGCAAATTGCGAACAAATTGTTTACTGGGTACATATTCACAAGTAAAGTTTTACGAGTGAGTTTTTTGAATTGAGATTTCAATTCTTAAAATCATATAGGATGCTTGGATTGCATCACATATATGAAGGAACCCGAATATCCCCCAAACTAATTTTAAAATAGCTCCAAGTGCCTCGGTAGCCTAACAAGGAAGGCAACGACCCGGAAAGCCGAAGATTCCAGGTTCGACTCTTGGCTGAGGAGTTTTTTTCGAAAAAGTAAGAGAGACAAAGAATGGGATTAATCTATTAAAAATTATTCTCATATTTTAATACTTACAGTTTTGTGCACATTTTATCAGATACGATAATGGCAGGCTTTGCCATTAATAACGCTGGTATTACTAAGAAATCTTTGCTCAGTGATAAAAAAAAAAAAAAAAAAACAGCTTGAGAAGTAACGCGACGAATAGAGAATTTTATCGTCGTCTTTTTAACATACAATATAATTTTATTTAACTACTGAATAAGTATTTGTCAAAAATATTACAAGCACTTATCTAAGAAATCTAGTTAAAAAAAAAAAAAAAAACAATTAATTGAATCTTTTACACACTCAGACGCAAAATTAGCGATCTGTGTTTGACGTGTTCTCGGTCTCTGCTTGTGCACACGAAGCCGTTCGTATGATGCGTGAAACAACGGCGGACAATGCCGTTGTGATTCACGTAAATAGTGTGACAGCATTGTGCAACTATACTAAAAGTTTTATTGCCTTGGGGTGGCCATACGGCTGTGCCATCGACAAGCGAGTGATAGCTGTGATAGCTGTGCTATTCTCGTACTTGTTCATACACGCAAACACACATGTGTATGCGTCCCATCTAAAGCAATTAAATACAATACCTATTTGTATAATTGTGTGGCAGTAAAATTGTATGGATCCTAAAGAGAAATTGTAATTAATTGTGATCGTTTGCGATTGGAGAAGCAGAGGTTTTTATTTTAAATCTTGTACTTTTATAACATATATGTATAATCGAAGTAAGTAACTTACTCCATGTTTGATCGGTCACCGCCAAAACATGATTGTTTAAACTTTTCAACTTCTCGCCGTCGGAGTATTTCGGTCTTCAGTCGTTTTTAAATACTCGAACTTCGCGGTAAACTACGAACGAAATATTAAGATAGTATAGTTTTGTCATTCGTTGCCTCTATTTTTTTTAACTGCCGTCGAATTCAAGCAGCGTTACTTGTTATTGTTGTTTGCTTTTTGTTCGAATTGCGTACACAAGATATAAGTAAAAGTATCGCGTAGAATGTGTAGAAAACTATAATATCGTATTCTATGTCTCGATTACAGAAATTATTGTATACACGGTTTTGAACACGGAAAACGAACTTTCTCTCGGTAGCTCGTTGTAATTTACGCAATGATTTCGTCAAATATTAAGGAGAATTGTGATCGATACACAAAACGTGCACACTAATTGAGAAACAAAGTTTTCGAGAATTGATGTGAAATCACTTATTTTGCGTTTTCCGAGAAACTTACACTTAAATATATCAGAAGCTCCAACAATGATATCTCACGTTTTGTATCGCGACCGCGACAGACGGAATTAGCACTAACAAGGGGAGACTACGACGATGGAACAATCGATTTGGACGAAACTTATAGTATCGATAGATGATTGTGTGGAGTATTGCAGGGTAAAGTAAGAAGACACACTACTCAAGCATACGCAAGAAAATCGAATTTGAAAATTTTGATGTACCTTATGAGGATATTAAATAGGATGTTTAATCGAATATCGTGTAGCGTAGCGGTAGCGTACTGTTAGTAGTGTCGACGCTGCTAGTTCGAGTCTTGATATAGTTTTTTTTTTTTTTTTTTTTTTTTCAAATGTTACAATATAATCTAAATGTAAGTATTACGTGTTTTATTTATTTATTGCATGTTATAAAAGTGCATTTTTTGCATTAAAAAATCCGTGATGTAAAAAATACGGCAAAAATAGTATCAGGTTGGTCTTCAAACCCTGATGAAGTGAGCTGTAATGTTCACTAAACATCGGTATAAAAATGACACTAACGCGGTTCAAACCCGAAAAAACATCTTTGCATGTTAATACGGTAAAAATAATTATATTGTTACTAATTTGNGTTCTGTTTGTAAAAAACGCATAAATAATTGTACGCAACATGNAAAAATATATGCAACATGTTTTAAAGCACACACAGTTTTGTGTAATATTTGTTGAACGTTATACCTTTGAAAGAAAATATTATATCCTTGTAAAAGTAGAAAACAGACAATGAGTAACCACGAGAAAATTTCCGTTACATTGTGAGAAACAAGATTTCATCCATTTGACTGGTAACAGCGAGAGTAGACAGAAAAGAAGAAAAGTGTGCAGTGCTAGTTAAATTGGAAGATACATTAAAATGAAAGGTGTACCTGGTTCTTCATCAAATGAATGTGATAGTACATGAATTCACAGTGACGAGTCAAAATTACTGCTAAAAGATGCTATTGTTTATCTGGAACAATTACTTTTCGAAAATGATCTTCCATAAGTGCGCGCAGCGACGTTTTTTTACAAATAAATTCGTTACTTTATTCTTTCTTTCTGTCGATATTTGTCTACATAACGTTACGTAGATCAAACAACCAGCCTAAGATAGAATACAATACTATCGCGGACTCAACTGAAGTTCAAACCTTCAACCTATCATATGTGTCGCACTAGAGGAACTAATATATTTTCTTGCAATATGTACAAAAAATAAAGCATATAGATATTTGTAAAAAGGATATAGGAATTTGTAAATAACGAGTGAAGTAGCGAAGTGATGCAAACAGGCGTGAAAAACTCATTTTTATTTCCTGTATCTTTTTATACAATTAAAATATTTTTGTAGAAAGCGTAATTTGACAGGTAAGGTATAGAGAAGTACGTTTCTTAAACTAAGATAGAAATGTTTTTTCTAAATAACAGTGTAAACATATATATCCACTCTAATAAGCAAATTGTAAAAATAGTGCACAAAATTTTACATACTTATGAAAATGCATAACGACTTTTTTGCAATTTTTGACAAATATTATTTATAAAATTCAATTGTGTTGATTTGATTTCGACAAAACTGTTGCGTTATGGCAAATCATCTTAATGCAATAGTTAACTCTAGCTGTACAACTGAATATAAATATACTGTACAAAATGTATTTCTTGAATATCTTGTTCGTAAACTTTAAAATAATTACTGATTTCTAAGTAAAAAAAGACATAATTCTTGATTTACAATATATCGTATTTTACAAGAAAAGTAAGTAGAAAATATACAATAGCATAATCACAAACAATATCTTGGTTATTTCATAGAGCCAGTCCATCCTGCAACATCAATAATGGTAATGCACATCTTATTACGTTTATATCACATAGAATATGTAACGTTTTATCATTAGTAGCATCCCGAGTCGAAATTTAGCGTCTACATTGAACCTCAATGTTTGAAAAAAGAAAATTTCGGACGTATAGCAGCGTCAAAGTAGCATCTACTTTCTCTCTTACTCCTACATAAAAAAAAAGGAATTGAGGTTCAATGTAGACGCTAACTTTCGACTCGCGATACACTATCGGAAATAAAATTGTTTCTTCTTGTAAGACCCTACAATAAACAAGCTTCTAAAAGCTGGCGGTACACCTCATGAGAATTATTGAATGCCATAGCGTTTCCACAGTATGACCTAAGTTTTTTATAACAACGTCACAAGCGAGCAACTAAAGCACATACCTTCGCGAAAGTATGTAAAACGTTCCTGTCAGAGAATGCTAGATACAACTTTTTATTTAAATGTTCTACAAAAAATTATTGTTTCTCAATGCAATACACACAGAGAGTTAAACAAACCTTCACTTGAAAACAAGAGTAGAGCTTTTTTTTTACTAAATCTTACCTTTTACGATGACGTCTCGCTTGATCCAAGCGACTCATGTTTTCATTAAGCAAGTAGAGTTTACAGTCAATAATGCCATTTCTGAAATAAAAATTAACAATTATTATTATTCAAAGAAAATACTTCTTATATTTCTTAAATAAAAAATATTTTTAAAGTCAAAATAACTTTTTTTTGCTAAGATTGCATAAGTACATATTCGCATACGTGAGGTCTACTATGTACGCACCTAAAATATTCTTCGATATTAAGATCCAACAAGTCTGTGTATCCAAATATTATTTTGTCATCAGCATTTATTTCCTCGAACAATCTTCTAAATTTTGAGTTTTTGAAATGCCATGAGTTTGTTAAAAAAAAACACAACGCGCAAAATGATACGAATATTTTTCTTTGCAGGTTTACTAACCTAAATAAATGAAAGTTTCTACATTACCATTTATGACAATAATTATAACAATAATTTCGAATATGGCATGTAAGTACATTTCTAACTAACACTTACATCGGACGTACATGGACTATTCTCAGAATAGTATCTATTAGAACTGACGGCAAAATATGTAGTATCAATACNAGTATGTAATATAAAGAATAATTGTTTATCACAATCGTATTCGGTTTCCAAATAATTCTCTCTAAAGGAATATCATAAGCAAAACGAATACCTACGCGTAATAATTTGCGTAAACTCAAGTTCACTATGTCTTTGGTACAGCAGTTGTAAATATGAATGCTCGTATCCTCAGTGATGCTGATTCGTAAAGAATATTATGAGTTTTAATTTTCGATAGTGACAGAATAAGTTCCATACTCAAAAGTAGTTTTATCACATACATACTTTCTCATTCCCCGTCTCCAACCAGTGATTACGGTTGCTTTTGTTACAATATCGATTGATACCCAATCTGGTACTACAGAAGAGTCTATATAAGCTACGCGCAAAAGACCGGTCCCACCACCGATTAGTAAGCCCATTGGGCCATTAAAATTATCTAGCCAGCCTGGTATTGGATCGCTAATTGAAGGTACTACAATTGAAGGTCTAATAATAACGCAAGGCAACGATTCAGAAAAATCGTTTATAACATTTTCTGCTAGTCGCTTTGTAAAGACGTACGTATTGGGCATGGGATGTATATATCTGCAACAATTAATTAACAAGAACATATTTTACCAATGACAATATATACACGACACAACGCACGTATCTCGTGTGCATACGCGAATGTAATATAGCACTTACTTCGCGGTAAAAATTTTTAAAATTTCGTTGTCAATTTTCTCAGCAGTATGGATCGTTTTTTTCCAGTCTACGTCTTCCAAAGGATAAAAAATCTCGTCTACGACGGGGTTATCACACTGTGAGAAGGCCGAGCTTACGTAAACTAGAGCCTATTTTGATTATGTAATTTAAATATAACGGTTAGAATTAGAATGGTGTCAAACACACAAAGTTATTGAGAAAAATGTACTTGCGAAACAATATAAATCGATAAAAAAAACTTACCACTATATTTTTCATAGTTTGGGCCAAAATACAAATGTCACGCGTCGACCGTAAGTTTGTAAAAATCGCATCTTTCAGACTNTNGTCNAAGCGGACAGAAGCCGCTACGTGGAATATTATCGACACTTTTTCACTTAANATTTTCCTGTCCTCTGGCAATAATCCTAAATCCTCCCTACTCACGTTTCCGCTTATTGGAATAATCTTCTCAAAACTGTTTGGCCGTTCGCGCCGTAATAAATCAAAAAGCTTGTTTTGTAACATTTTCTTTAACCTGTCGTTGATGGTTTGTCCTTTTTTTGGTCGAATCAGTAAAAATATTTCCTTAATATTTGGACAACTTCTCAGTAATTTTTCACATAGCGCTTTTCCCAGGAAACCTGTGCCACCAGTGATGAACACACTTCGATGAGAGTAAAAGGTGGGTATAGATGTATTAGCGTATTCACTCATCCTGACTAAAATATTTCAAACGTTTATAAAGTAGTATGTGATAGATACTGAGAAGTTTCAAATAGGTAGATAGTCAGCAACTCACAAATGTTGATGTGATCAAACCTAAGCACGTTCTTTTCTGTCAAAGTTTTTGTACGTAAATGAGTCTAACTGAATAGTTGGCTTATTTATAGGAAATGATGAGGTCGTTTTGAGGAAATGATGAAGACTTTTTTTCATGATATGCAATATTCTAAAAGTTCGAACAGCAGTCTAGTTTACATTTCCATATTGTGTTTAATATTGATTTATGTGCATGTGTGTGTGAGTGTGTGATTTAAACTTATAATATATTCAATATTCAGAATTTTGATGTATAATAGCGTGATACCGGTAAACGCGCAGAAACATAGTTTCTTGAAAATCGCGCACGAATAAACGATTACACAAAACGTTTTCCTACAATCGGGTTCAACTACAAGTAAAAAACTTTGAGAGATAAGCAAGTTGCAATTTCGTTGTGCCATCAAAATTATAGAACAATTATCTAAAATCGAAAAAGAAAGATTTTCTTTTAAAGAACAGAATACCATATACACTTAAATACATAAGTCTTTCGTATATTTGTCTGCTTACATTTCCACGTTTAGAAGTTTGTCATTGATGCCGTTCACACAATCAACCATTGCTATTGAGAAATATTATCACGGTCACGCAATAAAAAAAGTATTAAAAAAGATTTCTCTAGATGAGAAATTAATACCTACGTGAATAGAATATTTATTCATGTAAATGTTTTATGTTGAAAATACAGTAGTTGAAGTGATAATAATCGATAGTTGTTTCTTTTCATTCTAATGTGTTAGAACTGTAATAGTATTTAGAGATGCTTTTCTGACATTTGTATAAACAACAAGTATAACATTGATTTAAAAATATTTCGTAATATAGATATACAAATATGTTAAGTTATACTCGTATGTGTTTAACTAAAAAAGTACAAATTAGTGAAACGTTCTGTTCAGTATACACTTGATGTATCGTGTCATTCACGTATTGTTTTAACCGTCAAAACCTATTTTGAAGTTTTATACTTACAAATTTACGTGATTCTTACAATTTGTCTAGTATTACAAACTAATTTAAACATTCACTTTTATCAAATAAAATTCACTTATCTCAAAAAATAAAAAACACTCAATTCCTTGATTTATAATCTAATTTACCTATTGTGCAATCATAAACGTGAATACAAGATGTAGGATAGCATAATCACAAACAACAATTTGATACTTTCATGAAGCCAGTCCATTCTGAAACATCAATAATGGCAATCCGTTAAGTAATTTTATCGTTTTTGTCTCTTATAATATATAACGTCTTATCAAATATCACGCAGTTTTCGCAACAAACTCGTTTGGCATTGGTTTCTGTAAAACAAATATTAACATGCTTTTGACAATACAGCTTATGAAAATGACTAAATGTCAGCATTTCCGTTATGACCTGATGCTACGATCGTCACAAAGACCGATCAAAGTGCGCACGTAACTTTGCAATATCATGCACCAAAAAAATTATATTCTTGTAAGTAGAAGATTTTATACTTAAAAAATCTACTTAAAGATTTTAGATGATATTCTTCTGAAATTAAGAATATATTCTTTATTTAAGA
>NW_018023605.1:5462-11269 GCF_002006095.1 Pseudomyrmex gracilis | reverse complement strand
CTAATGTTGTTTTTTATACTTTATATATTGTAGATTTGCATTTGAAAAGGACTTAATACAAGGTCGAAAGCGTTTATGCCTTTTTAATTACTTACTTGTATAATAAACGGATTTATTTTTATACACTATAACAACAGTGTCATGCTTCAATAGCCATTTTTCCTTATATATTTGAAATTTCTTGAAGCTTTATACTATCATCTTTACATAAAAAATAAACAACAAAAAAACATGACAAAAACAAGGGCGTGTTCCGTTTGACCACAGTACGATTCGACACCCATCGATTCGACACCAAATTATTGGACACAAAAATATTGGACACAGATTTAGGTAATTTTGACTTCAGATTCGTAATCAGCGATCTCAAAAACCCCCGGATACCAATTTTTATTTAAATCAAACTTTGGCTTCATATTTTGGCCACGTTTTCACGACTTTGAACCACTGTGCGTCGGGTAAACCGACATCCGTTCCGCTCTGCTCCGGGGAATCTTGCATTCTCCACCGGGTAAACCGACTTCCGTTCCGTTCTGCTCCGGGGAATCTTAGATTCTCCGCCGGGTAAACTGGCATCCGTTCCGCTCCTCTCCGGGAAACATTCGTGTTCTCCGCCGGGTAAACCGGCATCCGTTCCGCTCCGCTCCAGGGGAATCTTGTATTCTCCGCCGGGCAAACCGGCATTCCTTTCGCTCCGCTTCAGGGAAATCTTGTATTCTCCGCCGGACAAACCGGCATTCCTTCCGCTCCGCTCCAGGAAAATCTCGTATTCTCCGCCGGGCAAACCGGCATTCCGTTTGATCCGTCCCAGGGGAATCTCGTATTTTCCACCGGGCAAACTGGCCTCCGTGTAAAGCCGTTCTAGGAGAACATTATTCTTCCATAATTAAACGAATGCGCTGCTCTACGCCTAGCAAAAAGGCCGACCGTACCGCGAGAAATAAATTTCCGTGAAGAACGATTTATTATCTTGTAAGAAAGCGTATTTCTCGACCAAAATCACTTTTCGTTTTTTCATTCAAATATTATCAAAACGCACTATTCGAAAACTCACTTTACTTAAACTCGCTTTTTCTAAAACTCACTTTTTCAAGATTTCTCTTGTAAAATTCACTTTGTAAATACTTTCTTTATTTTCTTTTTCGTTTAATAAACACATATTATTTTTTCTGTTAAATCATAACCGAGTTTACTCTGATCACTTTACCTTAACTGAACCCTGATCCCAACGAGCTATTCCGCAGCTTTAATACTTTAACTAAATAAAACGAAATAAGCTTTGACGAAAAAACAGTCGAACCGTTACAGGCATATGACTGAGGAAGTATATGTGCTTATCAGAGCACGTCGGACAATCTTCGAAAGGCTCTGATGAGAGAGTCTGATTACTTCCAATCTGATTTCGCAAAAATATTACACGGGACTGAAGAGCTCCTATTTCCAATTACTACCGTGAGCAAATATTAGTTCGAATGGTTCTAATAAAGATCAAGAGCATTTGGAACAATATAATTCATTTAATAAAACGCGGATACTACACGTTACTTGTCTGCGTTTGCCCAGGTTATATCGCTGGAGGTAGTCAAGGGCTGGTGATAAATAGAAAAGTCTTTTGTTAATCGATGGTTTTGGTTTACACATTTAATGAAAGAATATATCGGTGTTTACATGATAGCGACGCATTAAGAATAACAGAAAATTATAGTGAAGGTCGCGAATACAACGTTTGTTGGCGCTTTAAAATATACTTATCGTAGCGAGGATCTGATTTCGGCATATTACATGAATAAATAACTTGATATTCTATGATTGGCGGTTGGAACCAAGATTTAGTGACATATGCTTCGTATCGCGGATCTGATTCTGGTATAATAGTAGAATAAAATGTCTTGGGTATATCTACAACTTGTAATCGATTCCAAATATTAATTTTGTACGGAAGTTTTTCTAGTTTCTCTACACGAGGGCCGTTATTACGTACCTGAAAGTTAATAACGACGGGACTTAACACCTTGTATAACATTTTCTACATCACTAAGAAATTCGGGTGTATAACGAGAGGCTGATTTTAGAATGTTCGATTGGTCAAACGCGGACTTAGAATCTAAATAATTATAGTTATTCGATAAATTTGAGAGGTCTGCTTCTTCCTCTGTACGATAATCTTTAACTAACTTTCTTAGCTGTATTTCACGACCGGCTCTAACGCCCCTTCTATTCGGCATTGACATCTGCAGAACACGTTGAATTAGGTTGGAATTTACACGATTCCAGGATTCAAGATTGGATATTTACTTTGATAGGAGCAGAAGGTTTGCTGGTACGTCCGCGCCACATTTTTGACTTAGATTTGTTAGATTTTTCTTTCCACATGTATATAATGCATAACCTTACTATAGATACACGTACATGTGTAAACTAAATGAAAGTAACCATACATTTCGGCATAGCATATATGTATACCACATTATAGATTAAGTAACTATAGCCATACAGCGAGTCTATCTGTAACTGTTCTAGTATCACGTGCGGCATGCGCATCTTCACCTCCTTCTCGGTGGTATTTACTATGCTCACGGGGCACACGTTGTTCTCGAGTTGCACTAAGCAGCTTCCGATAAAAACTCTGGGCTGTGCTTCTTTTGCTTGCATACTACCTACATGGTTTACACTTGTAAACGCTCTTGTTAATGTTTCGAATTGCGACAGTAGGGTTATCGCGTGATACGGGTAAAGAATCATTGTATCTTTCTCTATTTTTAGTTTTTCTTCTTTATGGCACGGTACCGCGTGATACAATAGTTTTTAAGAAAGTCGATTCCTAATATTTCTTGGTAAATGATCAAAAAAGTATTTTTTACCACGTAAATTGGATGTACTATTTTTTTATTTTTTAACTAAATAATCGCGTTAAATTTCCCTATTACGCGCGCGGTGTGCCCTGTTACTCCGGTTAATTTTATTTTTAGTTTTTTCACTAGGGTTTTTTCTTTTAAATATCTCATTTTTATTAATGATATGGTAACTCCCGTATTGTACAGTAGTTTGGCCATGCTCTTTTTGGTTTCGACAATCGGGACGCTTACCAAATCCAGGCTTGCTTGATTATTTTTCACTGCCGTAACATGAAGCTCGGCTGCTTCTATCGCTTTGTTTTTCCCTTCGTGCTCGTACTCGTCATCGCTGCTCGACAAGTCATGATTTTCGTATTCACTTTTCTTTTGTCATATTTGACCACCCCTTTTTCTTTTTCTCTTTTTGTTGGTCTCTTCTTATTTTTTCCGTTAAGGAACCAGCACTCATCTCTTGTATGCCCCGACCTTTTGCTATAACTGCAATAATTTTCAGATGCATTTATCCGTCGCCCTTCTGGCGTCGGTAAATTGCCTCTGCTTGAGCGACACTCTCGCCCATAATATCTTGCTTTTCCGCACTTGTAATAATTATTGTTTTTATTATTATTATTGCGTGCTTGTGACACACGATTTTTACTTGTTCCGGCGGCTTTATTTTCCGCGCTTGCCCCTGCTATTGCTTCCTGGAGCGTTTTTTATAGCTTCATGATCGCACTATTAACTTAAGGTCATCCCTTAACCCAATCTGGAAATGATGCAAGGCTTGTTCCTTGATCGTTTACAGTATGGTTCACTTTTGCTCGTTTGTTCTCGTTTTTTCTTCGATCATGGATCCGTAAAAAAAAAAAGTTCCATGGCGAGCTGATCAACGCATTGTCCAAAAGTTAACTCGTTTTTCCTTGTTTTTTGTTTTAGAAAGCTAAACTCTATCTGTAGTTCTGCCGTGCCCTTTTTAGCGGAAAAAGTGGCTTCTATTTTGCGCTTTAGCTGACCATAATCGCGTTTCGAAGTCGAGTAAGACTTGTCCGCGCAACTTAGTACAAAGAATTGCTTCTAACAGCGTTCTTTTATCCACCGGGTTAATACTTTTTATAGCGTAGGTGCTCGCACTCAAAACCTCGCATAATAACTGCGCCTGCGACTTCCCGTCAAACACTGGTATCATTACATGTGCCTCTTTCACTGACATATAGTCACACAAGTGCGCTATTTGATTTTGCACGTCCGCGGCCTTTTGTCCGTACGTCACGTCTAGCACGTTATCGCGTTCTTGTGTTACTGTGACGTCGTCGGCTCTCGTGCGCCGTTTCGTCGGTCGTCGTCCTCGTACACTTGCGAAACGACGCCGTACTACTTGTCGTCTTAGACCTTGCACTTCCATTTGTAACTCTCGGAAGGCCTGCATTAACTCACGCATTAACAAGGTATTTGAAAAGTCATCGGGGTTTTTACTTGCTCCCGTGATCTCGACTGCGGGTCTGTTCGGGCCCGCTGCACCCTGAAGGGATTGTCTACCTTCTAACTCATTGCGCATTCGGTCTATCTTTCTGTCCACGTCAGCTTGTGTCTGATGTACTTTTTCGAGTCGTTCGTCCAATGAGTCGTTCGGTGCGTGAGCCATCTCTGTATATATTTCCTTCGGATCGAATATACTACTATCGTATAAAGTTAACGAGAACTCTCCGCGCTCAGATACGTCACTCGGAGTCCGGCTAACGTAAGGTCTTTGCCTTCTCGGTTCGGGATTTACTTGGGGAAGTAAACTCTCGTCTATATGTCAAACGGGAATTCGCGATTTACAGTGATACTTTCCTGGGCTTCACTATCGACTGCGCTATCACTTTTGCTTTCAAATTCGAGCGCTAAATTCCGTTGGACTCTACCGGACCTTTCGACCTCGCGCGACTCTTTACCATGACACGGATCGCTTTGTGTTTCTCTGGTTTCTACTTGCTGTAGAGTTCGTTTTGTCAGTTCCGAATGTAGCCACGAATTGTTTTGAGTCGCACCTGGTACGTTGCAACAAGGTAATTTGAACCTAAACTCGCTTATGCTCAACGGTGTCAACGCGTCCGGTATTCCTGTCGCTAGCTTCCTACGCTCGCTCATAAAACAAAATTTTTTGACTTCCAATAGCAGCCGCATTTCGCTTTACGCCAATGTACGCTACTGGTGTCGTCGGTTGTTCTTGCCGCCGTTGACGCGCCGTCCGCTCTCCGTCGCTCGCTCGTTCTCCGTCCATCACAGTCTCTGTCGCTCGCACGCTTTCCGTTGCTCGCACGGTTTTCGTCACTCGCACGTTATCCTTCGGCCGCTCGCTCTTGCTTGCTTGCCGCTTGGTTTGTTGCTGGCTGCGTCCAGCTAAATTCAGCGTTTTGGATCCTCCAAGGTCCGGGTTGTTGAGACCAAATCCTTTTTCCTCTTTGCGACTCCTGTCGCTTTTTAATTATTCCTTACAGGCACTTGGCTCGTGCGCTGTCGTTTTCTTCATCCGATCAGGCTTATCGCTGAGACAGAGCAATCTCGCTCTCGCTCAGTTACTCGAAAATGCCTCCCTTGTGTGCTCCTCTCTTTTTTTGTGTCGTCTTACGCCTTCTTTCGCTGTTAGCATAGGTCAGTTACTTACTGCCCCTTTTTTTTGTGAAAATTGTCTGCTTCTTATTAACTCCGTTTTTGTTGTTCCCTCTGACTAAACAGGGGTTTTATTTTTTTTTACAAAGTGATGAGACTCCAATATCTCAGATAAACAATTGTGTGAACAAAGGCCCATGGGAGCAACAAACACGGCTCTTAAATTTTGACACAAAAAGAGCCGTGTTTGTTGGTCCCATTGGCCTTTGTCCACACGATCGTTTATTTCTTTTGTTGCAGGTGGAGTTTCTTCTCGGGTGATACTCTATTGACCACAGTACGATTCGACACCGCTCGATTCGACACAGATTTATTCGACAC
>NW_018023605.1:0-5001 GCF_002006095.1 Pseudomyrmex gracilis | reverse complement strand
CGAATAAATCTGTGTCCAATAATTTTGTGTCCAATAATTTGGTGTCGAATCGATCGGTGTCGAATCGTACTGTGGTCAAACGGAACACGCCCTTTCTTCTCAGCGTATCTATGCAGCATCCTACCGCTGCCATCAATTTTTTATTCTGTGGGATTTTTTGGATGCCGCGAAGAAAGACGCCGGGAATAAATAACATTACTTTATTTTCCTTTAAAGAAATTTACTTCATGTATTTTACTATCAGTGTACACTTTTAGTACCACATGCGTTATTTTTATAAGTACAAACAGGCGATGCTTTGTCGCGCAGAGCTTACGGCCGCGACACTATTCGGGACGATTCTACCTACGTACGGTCTAACACCGGTTTTTATGCCTCAGCTAATCAATTGTAATTGGCTGAGAAGAAATCGGATGATATTCGGTTCCCAAAAAGTGCAATGCAGACCATTGCGACTTTTTCGCCGCGCGTACGACCGTTGGTCAGCGCGTCCTCGGACGCGCTATCACATTTCGCGCAGCAAACGCTGACTGGATTCTCGGGTTGGATTCCAGTAGCCTTCGATGACCTTAAAACAAGCATTGTAAACCAACTGCTAATACGTACTGAAATAACATAACTAAAACATATACCTAAAACACATAACTAAACACATTGTTTAATTTGACACAAACATCTTATAACAACATGTTCTTTAATGCATTAAAGTAATTGCGCGGTACTAGTTACTGTATTACAAAAATTAGAAGATATAGATATGTTCCAACCCGAACTTAATCCTCTTAACAAAAAAACTAATACATGATCTGCGATTTTTTGCGTTCGGTTATTGCCCCAAACTTCAAACCTACATCTTGTTGCGCTCACGGCAGCGTTTAATCGCGTCACCGCCGAATTACTGCGCTCCGCGGAAAGAAAAGAGAACACCGCGTATAACACACTTAAGTTTTAGTAGAGAACGCGTTACAAAAGACCACGGAAAACGTAAAAAAATCTCGAGAGCCAATGATCCAGCCTGTCGACGATTCCAAATCCGGCGGCTCACTCTTCTTTGAACCTCGCCGTAAACAACTCCGTTGCTACCCGAACAAAAGCCTCTAGAGCGATCGATCGTTCTACGAACATCTTCTAATACCGCGTGGACGACACGCGCTGCATCTCGCACTGCCCCCTCTCTCTTCTAGATCATCGTCCCGATGATCCAACTGAAGAAGTCAACCTTCCCGCTCTTTTCCAGACTGCTGTCCCGGAATAAATGAACCAGTTGACCGGAGAAATTCTTGACCGAGAATCCTCTCTGGAGCAATTTCGTCCATAAAATTCTTCCGACTTTGAACAAGGGGGGGGGAAACTCACGTGGATCTATTGTCCGAAAAGACACCCCAGATCCCCGCTTCGGCATTTGTCCCAAGACCCACGGAAAACCACGCTCAAAACCGTGAGTAAAGCGGACTTCTGGCACGGCGTTCAAAACACGAAGATCTCGCGACGACTCGATGCGAAGCAAAAATCCCCCGATGTCTAACGACGAAACGGAAAGATTTGGGGTAGCAACAGAGTAAACGCTAAAATTAAAGAAAAGAAAACGAGTAACCAAGCTCAATTAACACAACAACAAAAACAAATATCCGTAACATTTTAAACAAAAAAAAACAAACACCCACTAATTCTCACAGGGCTCCGACGTGTGTTCCCACTTCTCAAAAAACGAAGCCAGCCTATCAGCGTGTACGACCCTATTCCTGTGTCTATCTGAGCGACGAATACAATATACTACGTCACTTAATTTCTTACCAACTACATAAGGCCCTTCCCAATTCTTCTGCAACTTAGGGGCTTTTCTTTTGTTCCTACAAGGATTAAAGAACCAGACTTTCTGCCCAACGTCAAAAAGAACGTGTCTAGCTTTTAAATCGTACCGCATTTTTGTTTTGTTCGACTTCATCTCTAAACGCTCCCTAACATCCTGATGAACCTCCACCAATTTCGACTCCAACTCACAAATATAATCCTCTGAAAAACCTGAACAATAATTCGGCGGAGAGCCCCGTAACAAATCTAATGGCAGACGCAAATCACGCCCGAAATACAATTCAGCAGGAGTAACCCCCGTAGCCTCATGCTTAGAAGATCTGTAAGCAAAAAAAAACATCGAAACCCAACGATCTCAATTCTTTTGATTTTCGTCAACGAACTTAGACAAATACTGCAAAATCGTCTGATGCTGTTTTTTGACCTGTCCATCAGACTGTGGATGAAGAGCAGTAGTCTTTGTCTTCTTCATTCCTAACAACCACGACAATTCCTGAAAAAGTCGAGGTTCAAAATTCTTACCCTGATCCATATGTAATTCCAACAAAATCCCATATCTAGAAACTATCTGATTAACAAAAACCTCCGCCACAGTCGCCGCCCTAATATTCTTTAAAGGAAAAACCTCCACCCACTTGGAGAAACAATCTACAACCACTAGAAGATACTTATTTCCTGAAGAAGACGCCGGAAAAGGACCCAGAATGTCCATTTGCAACCTTTCAAAAAACGCAGCGGCATTAAAAACTTGCAACGAAAATTTACCCTTGTCCGCAAGACCTTTTTTTGCTACACAAACTTTGCAAGACCTACACCAATTCTCGACATCTCTCTTGCACGAAGCCTAATAAAACCGCTTACGAATTTTTCCTAACGTTTTATTTATTCCAAAATGACCCCCAGAAGGGGCATCATGAGCTTCTTCTAAAAATCGCTTAACTCTCTTCCGAGGAACAATAACCTGAAGAAAACTTGACTTTAAATTTGGAGCTATCCACTTCTTATACAATACTCCATCCGAAACAACTAAAGCGTCCCAATGAGACCAATAGATCCTCGAAGAAGGGCCTCTAGCGGACATCTCTTCCCAAGAGAGACAACAACCCTTTTCTTTTCCCTGTAAAATAATCAATATAGCCTGATCTTCCAACTGATCCTTTTGCCATTCCTCAGACACAAACCTTTCAAAAACTATCCGAGCTTCCCGTTCCTCCTGCTTCAAGGCGCCTCTGATCTCAACCTTAGAACAATATTTGCAGCAAGATTCCGCACAAGGTCGCCTGGAAAGACCATCCGCGTCCCAATGCGCTTGACCACTCCGATGAACTATCTCAAAGTCATATTGCTGAAGTCTTTCCGCCCAGTGAGCTAACTGATCCTCCAAATCCCTAAAAGACATCAACCATCTAAGGGACGCATAATCAGTTCAAACTTGAAATTTCCACCCATACAGATAGTGATGTAAAGATCTTATCGAATCAACTACAGCCAATAACTCGCGCCAAGTAACACAATAATTCCTCTCAGCCTTATTCAATACCCGACTATAATAAGCGATGACCTTCTCCGTCCCCCGCTAAACCTGCGACAAAACCGCGCCAACACCATGGCCAGAAGCATCAGTGTCCAGAATTAACTCTCCTTCTTCAAGAAGAAAAGAGAGCACAGGAGGAGAAGACAACGTCTGCTTAAGATTTGCAAACGCCTCCTGACATTGCTCAGTCCAGACAAACTTCACCTGGTTTTCAGTCAAAGTAAATAGAGGCTTTGCTATCAAAAAAAAACTTTTAATAAATTTGCGATAATAAGAACAAAATCCCAGAAAACTGCGAACCTGCTTTTTATTCTGTGGAACAGGCCGCTCCCTCACAGCTGCAATTTTCTCCGGATCCGTCAAGATCCCTTCAGCTGAAACCACATGGTCAAGATATTTTACCTGTTTCCTAAACAAATTGCATTTCTTAGGATTAAGTTTCAAATTAGCCGCCCTGAGTCTCAGAAAAATTTTCTTCAAATTAGTTACTTCCTCCTCAAAAGATTTACCGAACACAACGATGTCGTTCAAAAAAACCAAACAAATCTTAGTCAACAACTGCTGGAGAACCCGCTCCATCGAGCGCTTAAACGTGGCCGGAGCGTTGCACAAGCCAAAAGGCATTACCGTGAATTGCTACAGCCCATTGCCTACCAAAAAAGCAGTTTTTTCCCTATCCTCTGGCTGAATCTTCAATTGCCAGTACCCACTTTTCATATCCAGAGTGGAGAACCATTCGTTCCCGGACAACTGATCTAGAAGATCATCTACTCTAGGAAGAGGAAAAGAATTCTTGATCGTAACCGCATTTAATTTGCGATAATCCACACAAAAAACCTCAAAGAGCCGTCCTTTTTCTTTACAATAACCGCCGGCAAAACCCACGAGCCAAAAGACTCTTCAATGACTTCCTGATCCTTCATTTCTTGAAGAATCCTTTCCACCTCAGCCCGCATTCCCACCAGAATCCTCCTCGGAGTCTGCTTTATCGGGCGTGGATCCTGAAGATTTATCTCATGCTGCAGAACATCACAGTTCCCAGCCACGATCTGATCAGAGAAGATATCCTGAAATTCAATCACGAACTTAGCAAAAATATCTCTCTGCGCTTCATTCAGATCAACAGAATTTCGCTCATAAAAATCTTTTAGATTAACCGGAACTTCCCCGGAAGCGTCACACACCCGACAACAAGACATTCTCGACTCATTCGAGGGAGCAACAAAGAGCGACTCCAACGCCCTGCTCAAACCTGTCTTCCTGAAAAAGTCCAACCCTACAATACATTAATCAAGTATATTCGCCACGTAAAAAGGCATATTTAAAGAATGTCCCCCTACAACCACTCGAGCCACACATTCTAATTGAACCGGAACTTCCTCACCGGTAGGATATCTCAATCTCGGTTTTCCCGACAACCTTTGACATTGCGACTTCCTAAAATCATATGTATATATGTAATGTGTATATATATGTATATATATGTATATATGTGTATTTTTCTTATTTACTTACGGTTTCCTCGTGAAGTTCCTTCTCCTGGATCTTGTTGATTGTCTGAAATCAAATGTATCTTTATATAACCTGTCTAGTTGCATAATATAATTTATGTTAAAAAAAATATGTTAAAATAAAATAATATATTTATATAATAT
>NW_018023604.1:0-11281 GCF_002006095.1 Pseudomyrmex gracilis | reverse complement strand
TAAAAGATTACAAGAATTTAAAAGATTAAAAATGTATCCAGTTAAGAATGATGAAAAATTTATCCAATTAAAACGAGATTTGTACACTAAGCACACATTACAAATTCTCTGTTTCCAAATATTATTCTTTCTTTTAAAGACTTGAATCTTGTTTGCTGACGAGTCAATATATGTGTTTCTTATGATAACTTTTCTGTCTAGGACCATTTTTCATGGCGCTTGTAGCAAGAAAGAACAATGCGAAAAAAGAGAAGAAGCATAGTAAAGAGCATAAGAAGTCAGGAAATGCTACTTCTACTAAGAATAGTGCAAGTGCCAACTCGAGCAAACTAGGGAGGAAACCATCGAGGAAACCATCTGACTTTAACAAAAAACCACGCTCTTTTGATATTNTCAAGCGATGGAAAGCTACGGAATTAAGGCAATTTTTGCTGTATTTGGGGCCTGTGGTTTTGAAAACCTACTTGCCTCGCTATGTTTATGAACACTTCATGTTGCTTCACTCTGCTATTACCATTCTAATACGTAAAAATCTTTGTAGTGTACACCACACCAAAGCAAGTAAATTCCTGAAAGAGTTCGTTACAAAGGGAAAGAGTGCTGATTTGTACACTAAACGCTTCCTTACTTGCAATGTCCATAATCTGCTGCACATTTGTGATGATGCAAAACTTTATGGACCTTTAGACAATGTTTCTGCATTTGTATTTGAAAATGAATTGCAAACTATCAAGAACTGCGTGAGAGGTAAAACAAAACCTTTACAGCAGCTAGTGAACCGAATCTTTGAAAAAGAAAACCTTGGGCATAAAGCACAGTTAACTGCGAATAATGAAGGATTAATTTACTCTAGTGAAAGAAAGACTGGTCCTACTGCTGGTCTATTTGACGGAAAACATTATTCTAAAATCATTCTTCACGGGAAAACCTTGTCCTTGAAAGATGGAGATAATTTTGCCATGTTAAAAGACTCTTCTATCATTTCAGTTTTAAACTTTTATGAAAACACTGATGGCGTATGGGTTGTTGCTAAAAGATTTACTCAGTACAAAGATCTTTATACTAATCCTATCAAATCCTCAGAACTTGGGATTTTCGTAGCTGAAAAACTAAGCAACTTTCCTCGGAAGTTTCTTGTTCACAAACTAAAAACCAAGTGTCTACCTATACCACTTCAACGGAAGGGAGTCTTTGCAGTATATCCTTTAATTAATTAAATGCACATTGTGTACATTTCATGAGTGAGAGAAAAACGAGCAAAAATACAGTTCTTCAATATTAAAAATCTTATAGAAATTAGATAAATTTACGTACACATTTACATTAAAATGCAAGTAACATAGTTACCTTAGAATAGAGGTCAGTAGTATCATGCTCAATTAAGGCATTTCATTTTTAGTGGTATAAGGTCCGTATCAACTGCTGTAGAAAAAACATACTGAATTCTTTTCTAGAGCTAATAATACTTTATTTTGTGTAGGTATTGCTTAGCAGAGTTCACCGCTGAAGGAGCTGCAACGTACGTTGTGCCCAAGACATGGTTAAAGAAAATCGAAGNGCAACTCTTTTGTCTGTGGCCATCCACTTATATTATAAAATACCAGAAATACTGCAAGCCATTGACAGGAGTAATCCACCAGAAACAGGCTGGAGTGAAAAATTAGTTGTGCTCATATATCCAAAAAAGAAGGACAGCGGTGAGTGTGTACCTTTGCGTGCATGTGGTGTTATTTCAAAATAACCGCTCATTGCATTTTTCTTTCTACAGCATCAAGAGAAAAGTGCGACGATAAGCATAAGCTGCTCTATGGGAAAAATGGAAGCTGTGGCTTAGAGACGGATGCGACTGTAAATGGAGAAGGTAAGTTGTTCTTTAGTTGNTTATGCATATCCCAATTGTTGAGTCAACTAAAAACATGGTTTCTTTTTTCTAATAGAGTAAATACGTTTTTATTAATTTCATTAATTGAAGTTGCAGACAACCAGAAGAAGCCGCTCTCGCCTACAGACACAGAGACAATAAAGCTTCCAACAGGTTACAGAAGCAAAGATGGAAGCCGCGTTTTTGGTAATAAAAAGAAGAAAAAAGAAATTAAATAAGGCCGATACAGGCAGTATANACCAGATGGAGGTGTATAAAAAGAATTCTTTATTCAAAAGATCAAACGTTTCGATCCGTAATTTAAAAAGAAGAAAACATCAAGTGCTATAAACCAAATAGCAGAAAACTCTTCCGAGTTTGAGGAAGGATTTTCAACTAATAATGACACGCATATGAAAGAACAACCATCTCTGGCCTGCCCAGCTACATCTATACCACCAAATTTAGCATGCTCCAAGCATCTTGGTGACAGTCTCTCACAACAAGTCTCATTAGTTCTCACTTCAAGCCAGAAGACGGCTAATTATCAAAACAAGCTAAATCCATTAAATGACCAGAGACTGCATTTGTCATCAGCCGCAGACAAAAATTCTTTTGCCACTGTCAATAAGGATTTGCCCCCATCTGGATCAGGATCTACTATAACGGTGGTCTCGGCACCTTTATCAGATTGCTTGACAGCACTCTCTTCTGCATCAGGAGGAAAGGAAAAGCGTGATTCCAGTGCCTATCATTTATCTCATCAGTCATCATCTAAGTCCGAATCTTCCAATGATAACAGCGAAGAGTCTGAATCATCAGAAGATTCAGAAGATGACAGGTGTGTCATAGACAAAGTTATACAGCAAATGGAATCGAAAAATAAGAAGACTGAGAAAGTGGATGCCTTCATAAAAGAAAAATTAAAATTAGTGGAACAGAATGGAAACTTGACTGGTAAGTTTGTAATATTTGGAAAATTGTATAGCAAACATATATTCCTTACTTTTCTTGATATTATTGTAATATTTTTCAGAGTATGCGCTATCCAAACTCTTCCGCTGGATGCTCAAAACAAACATACACATACAAAATCTTCAAAAAGCAGTGGTATCACTTTAAATCTTGATCACTAATGGGATAAACAAAACTGCTGAGAACCTTGTGCCCGGCGTACGACTTCCAGCAGAAGACCCTGATGATTTGAAGAAAGTTAATGATTTTATAAGAGATACTGAAAGAGCATTCTCTCAAGTTGTAAGTCTATCTTGCATTCTGAATATTTTTGTGAGTTAAAAAATACACCCATGGAATATTTACACTAAAACTATTTTGCAGGTCAACTACCTTCTAACTAAAGTCTCGGGCAAGAAAGCAGCTGACTGAGCGAGTAGTCTAATGTCAAGTGTCATGACATTTTACNGTGCTGCTCACTTTGTATGGGATGGCAAGCACAAAGCAACAAATCAAGACTTTCGAAAGAAATTAGCTCTTGCTGAAGCATTGCCTTCTCTTGAAAAATGTTTACGGGGTAAGCTGACTTCTTGCGCTCTAAATGAGACAACACACTTTGTGCTAGTTCAACAGTTTAACACATGTTATGTTTTTTACAGAGGTAATTGCAAAAGCAGAAGTAAAGGACATAAGTGGCAATGTCGTCGTGTCTAGTAAAGAGTTAAAGACTAGTATTGGACGTTTTTTAACAACAGCTCCAAGCAAACTTAAGGCCACCTCAAGACCTCTCCAAAAACCGTGGATCTTTAAGTGAGGAATTTTTTGATGCATTGCAAAAGACTCTTTCATGCTATTTCATTAATTTCAATATGCTATGCTATGTGCATGTGACTCTTTAAAAAAAGCTGTTTTGTTTGATCAATAAAATAGAATGCTTCTGTACAAATCAATTATGTTATTACACACAGAGTTGTTGATTTTAGTGTTCCCTGCATTTTCTGTTTTTTATATAAGTAAGTGTACAGTGTGTGTTCTTTCGCACTTGATGAAAATATAGCAATGGTGTTAGGGTATCATTCTGTCATTTAACACATGACAACAAAATGGCTGTAAATGTAATGGTTGCAAATGTGACTATGTTTCTGACTTGAACATACGTTTAATATTTTTGTGACAATTTTTTCTAATTATAGAGAAAAATTTTTTAATAAATACAGATAATTTTTTTATATTACTTGAGCTTGTGATTTGGTTCCATAAAATATTATGATTATGAAAAGCTCACCACTTATATCTTCACTAATTATAAGGGCAGCATAGTGGGAGAAAGTTAAAAGAAAACTCATGGCCAAGTATTTCACAACTATTTTTAGGCTCCATGAAAGGCTCGGTCTGATCGGTGTTTTACATATAAACGTTGTTCACGCGAGTATATTGCCTTGCATTTTCTTGCACTAAATAGTAATACATGTTCATGTTGTTGTTCTGATCTTTTAGAGAGACATTGCTGGGATATTGTAAAATACTTGCAATATAGTAGATAATAGTATGAGTCGGTCACAATTTGCGTATTTACTTTAGGTGAGCATCATGGGCGGCGAAGCCGAGGGCAGAGTGCGCCCTCTGACTCCGGCTGTGCCCCTTCCCTGACATAAAACACGCACAGGCGCGTGCATTCCCGCCACGTTTTAGATGTGGCGCCGCTTATGGTGAATGCGCGATGCAGAAATTACTTCTTTACGGTATTAATTTCGGTAACATCTCTGGAGAGTAGGGAGCTCGACGCAGTAGTGTGCTGAATTAATACACATTTTGACAATTGTTTCCGGCACTAATATGTAATGATCCAGTATTAGTATAGCCCAGCACATTAAATATCACAACTTCTGCCAATTGTCGCAAACAAACGTCCAGAAAACGTTCTATAAAGTAGTTCTTTAGAACATATCTAGTAGTAACTATGTGTGCCAATGAGATAGTCTTTAAAACGTTTGACACAGAATCGTCTTTGGTGCTAAGGAGAACGATTATAAAACGTTTTTTGAACTAATTTTTCTTCACTGGGTAATAGGACGAAGAGTCCTCTGGCACATCTATACTTAAAAAAAAAAATATCTGTCTATACCTGACGTGTCCTATATATAAATGCGCACATTTGCGTAAAACGGAACGCACTCTTAGTTAGTTATTTTCTCATGCAAGCGCATTAACAGATTTTATGCAGACAAGAATAAATAGATGTTGAGGACATTTTTGACGTACGTCAGATAGGCTATGCTCCTTCCAGTATATATGTTCTAAAAGATAGGCCGTAGCCAACACGGCAGCCAGCATGCGAAAAATCCAGCAGGCAAAAAAGCATCGTGTGCCGCTGGCTTAATACAAGTAATTTTTATGGCGCCAAAGTTTTGTTATTAGCGGAACCACAAGTCACATTCTCATTTTGTATGTATAAGCTGATTGGCTATTCAGTAGGTTTGTTCTTTTTACTTGCATTGCCTGCACTAGTCTAGAGTTGATCTTTTTCACTTCACATTGGAAGGAATAAGATAAACTTTGAACTAGTGCAGTCAGTTTAAGTAAACAGAACAAACCTACTATTATAATACAAACCTAATATTATACAATAATATAATATATCCTATAACACTTGCTTGTATTGCATCGTCACAAATTATACAAATCTTCTTTATATGAACAGTAGTGTGTTTAGAATATTGACATTGTTTTTTAAATTTAAAAGTTAACATATAAATACGTATTATATCAATAGTTCTGCCAGTAACAAAACTTTGGCGCCATAAAATTTGCTCGTGCTTCCGAAAAGAATATTTTACCTTTTACTCATATTATTGCAGTATTACTATTTTATCATTCAAAATCTTTCTATGACTATTAAAGACGTTTAAACTTATTTATGCTAACAGTGCTATATAGTTGAGAAACGCATTTTTAATGATATTCTCAAAAATTTACTTTGAAAATTTTTTATGTCATTCTTGTATGTTAAACGAAGCAAATTTTATTGGTGTGAACTTTCACTAATATTCTGTAGAAAATTAGGCAATAATTTACGTAAATATACATTATATAAAACAGTCCCGCTACCCATACAGCACAGAACTTTCCGGATATGTTGCTACAATATTCCATCATTGCAAATTGCAATGTAATGTTACAGCATTATTACAAAAGCATTGGAATTGTAATCAAATAGTAATAATATTGCAGTATAATGTTTCCGAAGCAATAAAAGTATAATATCATAATTTTTTTCCAAAGTTACTAATAATACATATCAAAGGTTTATATAAGAAATTAAGTTTTTATTTTTTATATTATGTATGTGTGTGCACACATATACAGGGTGAGTTATCTGAATCTATCATCTCCAATAACTCGTTTGTGTTGCCAGAAATCAAAAAAAGTTTCATATAAAAGTTGTAGGATTTCGAGGGGGAACCAAAATGGCGTACCTTTCATTTTTTGATTTTGACCGAAAGTGGGTTACTTCAACCGGAAGTGATTTTTTTAAAATGGAAACCCCCCTTTTTGACACCAGAAAATAAAAAAGCGGTAAATTTTACGTTCAGATATAACCTTGGATGTTTTAAAATTTTCAAGATGGCAAACGAAGATGGCGGACAAAACTTTTAGTCAACCGATTTACACCAAATTAAATTTCCGAGAGTTTTTGAGGTTGCTGATTACGAATCTGAAGTCAGATTTGCAAAATTCAAAATGGCGGATCCAAGATGGCGGACCAAGATGGCGGACGAAATTTTTAGTTGAAATTAATAGAAATTACTACTTTGAGCACTACCCAGGAACAACGGCGTGGACGTAGTAGTTTTTTGTTCCCTTTGGGGTGCTTTATTTACGTGAGTCCTCTTGCCTCTCACTATCGGGGTGCTTTATTTACGTGAGTTCCCTTGCCTCTCACTATCGGGGTACTTTATTTAGTTAATTTGTAATTTCAAACAGTTAATTCGCTAAGTAGTACATTTAGCGAATTAATTGTTCGAAATTCCGTCCATTTTCTTGAATGCATAGGTCGATACGCCTTCTGAATGATGTGACTGTTCTCAAAAGAATTTCTTGAGATATTGCGGCACAAGCAGTCCGAATACGTTCCTTCGTATTCTCCTTGGTTGTTGGTTTTTTGCTATAGACAATATTTTTCAGCATTCCCCACAGGAAAAAATCGGGAGAAGTTAAATCTGGCGAACGAGGAGGTCACGCGACTGCGCCCAATCTCCCACTCCACCTACCATTGTATCGGTTATTCAAATAATTTTTTACAATATTTGAATAATGTGCTGGCGCACCATCCAATTAAAGCCACATCCGTTCTCTGGTGAATAAATCAACGTCTTCCAATAGTTGCGGTAAATCGTCTCGAAGAAACTGCAAAAAGTTTTATCCGTTAACGTTTTCTTCAAAAAAATAAGGACCTATTAAATAGCCATTTACGATGCCACACCAGACCATTAAAGACCAACGATTTTGGAAATTAGTTGAACGAAACCAATAAGGATTTACATCGGACCAGTAGTGACAAATATGTCTATTTACAGTTCCATTGCTACTGAAAGTTGCCTCATCTGAAAAGAGTACGTACCGGAAAAAGTTTTCATCTTGTTGCATCATTTGCAGAGCCCATTCACAAAAATTTACACAAAGTAAGTAATCATTAAAATTCAAATGTTGTGTCAACGTTATGTGATATGCATGAAATTTTCTCGCCTTTAATATTTTTGCAACTGTTCGCTAAGGTATGCCAATTTCTCTTTCGATTTGACGAGTGCTAATATGACGATCAAGATACATTTTCGCTAAAATGGTTATAACACGATTATCATTAACATCATATTCATAATGTCGTGATCGGCGAACCATAGACCCATCACTTGCTCTTTGCGTAAGGGTTTTAATGGTTACCCTAGTTGGATGCTTTCTATCAGAATAACATTGAGCATACAGACGTTCAGCTCTCGAAAAATTATTCCTACATTCCTCCAATATTTTGATCATGTCCACGATTTCGTTAGGTGGGTAGGCTGTCATATTAAAGATAGGAAATTACCTGAGTTCTAAAAGTATTGATTTCTCAATAGATACAAATAAGCGGAGATATCGTTGCTATTTAAGCATTTACGTCTGCTTTATGATTGCAGGATGATAGTTATGGTCATAGCAACTTAGCGGAAGAGTTACATACGAACTAGTCGCGCATAACTATGAATGTCTGAAAATCAACCGATTTTCACCACATTTTGTACACGGGAGTTGGTGGGGTTATAACACGATTATTAGTAACATCATATTCATGATGGTATCGACCTATGCATTCAAGAAAATAGACGGAATTGCGAACAGTTAATTCGCTAAGTGTACTACTTAGCGAATTAACTGTTTGAAGTTACAAATTANCTAAATAAAGCACCCCGATANTGAGAGGCAAGGGGACTCACGTAAATAAAGCACCCCGATAGTGAGAGGCAAGGGGACTCACGTAAATAAAGCATCCCAAAGGGAACAAAAAACTACCACGTCCACGCCGTTGTTCCTGGGTAGTGCTCAGAGTAGTAATTTCTATTAATTTTGGCCAAAAATTTTGTCCGCCATCTTGGTCTGCTATCTTAGATCCGCCATTTTAAATTTTGCAAATCTGACTTCAGATTCGTGATCAGCAACCCCAAAAACCCTCGTAAACTTAAGTTGGTGCAAATCGGTTGACTAAAATTTTTGTCCGCCATCTTTGTTTGCCATCTTGAAAATTTTAAAACAGCCAAGGTTATATGTAAACTTAAAATTTTCCGCTTTTTCCTTTTTCGGTGTTAAAAAGGAAGGTTTTCATTCTAAATAAACCACTTCCGGTTGAAGTAACCCACTTTTGGTCAAAATCAAAAGTTGAAAGGTACGCCATTTTGGTTTCCCCTCGAAACCCTACAACTTTTATATAAAACTTTTTTCGATTCCTGGCCACACAAACGAGTTATTGGAGGTGATAGATTCAGATGACTCACCTTGTATAAGTGGGATATATTGAAAAAATCAAAATATAAAGTTCATAGACATTTTTTGAGTTTATAAATAAAATCAACTTAATTTGTTTACACAAAACTATTTTTAGTTTTACATTTTACATTTTTATTCTTTTGTGTGTGTATGTATAGATAGGTTTGTTTCCTTACAATTATTAGGTTTTTACTAATTTAGTTTAATAACATTTACAATTGTAACTATTAACATACAAAGATGTTTTTTCGGGTTTGAACCGCATTAGTGTCATTTTAATACCGACGTTTCGTGAACATTACAGCTCACTTCATCAGGGAACGAACAATATTCTATTTCACGTACAAAGGAACCTCGTGAAGTGGAAAATTCTGATTTTGATGAAACTTTGCACACATGTAAAGGAGGTCAATAGATGAATGTTTACATAGTCCGTTGCGGTCCAAAAACGGTTTTAAGGGATAAAGTCACCCCTTATACATATACCAACTTTTCACTTTTTTCAATTTATTTCGACAAGTATAGAAGATATCAAAAAATATTTAATACAAAAGTTTTCTTAAACAATGTCCTTTATTTAACTATAGTAACATATTAAAAAACAAAGTATTTAAATAAAAAACATTTTTATAAATGTATAAGAAAAATTTTTTTTGAACAAAGCTCTTAATGTAAATAAATAGAAGTAATCTTACTATAAACCTTTTGTATAAAACATTTTTTAATATTCTTAATAGTTTTCGAGATACATTGAGAAAATCGCAAAGCCGCTTTACCTGAGAAGTGGTTTTGCTCTAGAAAGAATCGATCTTAGTTTGCTACTGAAAATTTCTACATCTATTTATCTATTAATTTATTTATTTATACATGTATACACAATTTAATCGCAAGAATATGTCTATATATAATCGCACATTAAAACAATTTTGAAATAATTTGTTTTCAAAAGTTATTTTTATCATCTCTTATATAAGAAACTATCTATTGCAATATATTTTATTCTAAAGGTATTTGTTTCAACAAAGATGCTTTTATTCTTTATATATTTCTATGGTGCAGTGCAACGTGACTTGAGAAATCATTGAGAATATTTATATTACATTTGTAATATCGCTTATAGTGGATAATCCGAATCGGTTCAGTTCCCCCACAAGTTGTTTGCGACTCATGGCATCGATAGCCTCTTTCGTTAATTCAGCCAAAGTCGCCATGATTTGACTTAGTTTCCGAACGAAAAAAAGAAAAAAAACAATACGCGGCGCGTGAAAGAAAAAAAATAATATTTGCGGTACGACAACAAATAGGTCGAGCTAAGTGTTCAAATTCAAAATATAATTCAAAAGATGTTGATATTTTGTAAAGGTTGGCCAAAAAGTCGAATAATATTTACGCAACAATCTTAAGCCACTCGCTAAATCAAAACACAACTCGTTGCGAGAGACGCGAATAGAACTCAAAAACGGTAAACACACGGTAACGACAAGATCAATTCGCAAGGGGAACGCGACTCGAGTTTCTATTTCACCACTTCAGTTTAGCTCGCACGAAAACACTATCGGAAACAAGCGACAATAACAAGAAACAAAAGAAAAATTCTTGCCAATAACCTTCCTCGAATTTTCGGCAAGTTCGTTACTGGAAATCGTCTCCGGCCGATCACCTGCCTATTGAGCGCGAAATATTGCCCAAAAGCTAACGGTCGGATATTAAGCGGAACGGTACAACAACAAACGATAATGACAATACGATAATAAACAATACGGGACGATAGCACGAGAGAATTTACTAGCGATACGATACGACACTAACCGGCGCAATACGATGGCGTAGCAGCCTAGACCTCTCAACTGTCGAAAGAAACAATTAATTGTTTATATGACCCTAAGTCTCAATATTTCCGCAATCGTATAAACAATTTCCGTTTGCCTAACGTGGCCCCACGTTGGGCGCCAAAGTTTCTTCCTGTGACGATTTTCTTAGTTCGTACGAATTTCTCGCGTCGTCCCGCCCGAAACGGAAGTACGAAATCGGGACACGGGCAGAAGTCCGCGAGATCCGGAACGTCTATATCGGCAGGAGCAGAGATGCCAGATCGCGCCGGACAGCATCGAGAGCATCGAAGCGGTGGGAGCTGGTGGGGGCTCACCGCCTCGATGCTCTCGTACGCACACAAGCGAGAACCGCCGTCCGTGTGCGTGACGTCACGCTCGGCTGTCGGCTCGTGGAAGAGTGCAGACATAGTATGTTCCGTCTCCTTTCCACCAAGCCAGCCACGAGGAAACGTTACGTACGTAACGCGCCGTATGACAACGCTTTTCGATGTAGGCTGCGTTCCGATATTCTCACTGCCAGTACTGGAAATCTATAGCACACGTTACGTGAAGTATAGATTTTAAATACTGCCAGTGAATATCGAAAAGCAGCCTTATAATTTTGTAAAAAGAC